>NW_026060355.1:0-31332 GCF_024139225.1 Suncus etruscus
TTACCTTGTGTACTTTTGTCTACTTCATCTTAAGTATAGAGGTACCTTTTCTTTTTTTATTGTAAGGATTTATTCAAGAGACAAAATTAGTTAATATAATGAGATAAACTATATAACATATTATAACAACATAACATAACATATAATAATACATGAAAGTCAAACAGCATTTCTGATTAAAACAATTTTTATTATAATGGCTTACATATCTTTCACAGTAGTATTTTAAGTACATATTAACATTGAATCAGGGGAATACCTATCACCAAATTTGTCCTCTCCCATCACAATTCCCTTTCTGCAACCCATATATCCCACCATCAACCCCTGGGATGCTAGAGTAGGTGGTTCCTTCGTTGTCTAGCTTACTATTAGTGATCATATATCTGTTTGGTCCTGGTACCTCCCTTTGTTTTCCCTCTTTTTAAGAGGAGGAGCTAGATAAATCGATTCGTGTGGTTTTATTTGAAGGAAAGAAAAGCAATAGATTGGGGTACAAAGTAAGAAAAGAGACGTAAAATATGCTGAAAATGGGCGGAGTCCATCACAAGGCTTTCAACCTCAGTTTGAGAGAGGATGTGAAAATGGTCATTTAAACACCCCAACAATACAGAAAGAAATATCAAATTAAATATCCAGTGAGCACTATAGCAATAAAAACAAGCCTCACACAAAAATCTCAGTTCTGAAATCGAATCACGCTGGAGCACAAAAAGAAAGAGAAAGAGAAGATAAAATAAAATAAAATTATATTGGAAACATAAACGTCAATCTCTACACCAAAATAAAGACTTCAAAAATCGATCAATCAATAAATATGTGGAAAATAATTGTTTTGTGCCTTCTTTTTTTTCTTAATCCCCCTGCATAGGCATAGTAACTCTTGGGGATATTGTAGAGGGAATTCCCTTGGCCTAGGAGATATAGGGTTTCTCCACCCCTGAAGTATACTGTCATGGGATTAACTATAGACTCCTTGTATGATCATTTACTCTCTGCTTGGTAAGTATAGAGGTACCTTTTCTAAAGAGCAATAAACAGCGAGTTCTTTTTAATATTGAGTTGATGAACAATAAAGAAGAGAGGGAAAAAGCAGGGGGGAACCAGGAGGAAAAGAAAGAAAGAGATAAATGAAAAAAAGGGAAAAGGGGAAAGTAGTCTGTGATGTGCCATTGACTATTACAGTGGTCTGAATGATCATTTGCTTTGGGTCTTTATAGAAGACATAAACAGAAGTGAGTGCGTAAAAATATAGTCTTTTATAAAGACATTGACATAATGGACACTTAGATGGTAACCAGTATGATTGAACACAGAGGTTTAAAATTAGAGTGTCCATCTTTGTTTCCAAGGCCCCACTGTGAACAAGAAGTTGAAGGGTTATTTTATGCCTAGTAAAAATTAAGACATTAAAGCAAATTGGTAGTAATCACTGCAGCAGGAGTCAGGCTTCCAATCATATTCTGCACATGGGTCTGTGGAAAATACATTAGCACATTATTATAGACCTTTCTGTTTAGAGGTTTATTATACCTGTTCACACAAAATTGCTGCTTCCGTCATTGCTCATTTCTTTAATTATAATGGGTATTCCCATCTCGTGTTCCCTTTTCCACTTGGTTTGAACACTTCTGTTCATTATATGCTGGCACCTACAGTGTTTGGACTTTCTACCCTTTTGACCAGTGTATATTCATGGATTAGTATATGTAAATGTGGTATATGTGATAAATACCTTAAAGAAGTGCTTTCATTCTGTATTTATCCTTCTTACCATAATATTCACTTAACATAATATTTTCAAGATTCATTAGTGTGGCTGCAAAACCCATGATGTGTCATTGCTAACTACTATGTAGTATTCCATTATGTATAAATACCACGTCTTCATAATACATTCATCTGTTATTGTGCATCAAGTTTGGTTCAAATTATTGGCTATTGTGCTGAGTTCTGCGAAGAATAGCGGAGTGCATACATACTTTGGATGAATATTCTTTTATCTTGGGTATAGATACCCAAGAGAGCAATTGCTAGATCATATGACAGCTCAATTCTGAGTTTACTAAGCACTCTCTACACTGATTTACATAGAGGTTGGACCAGACAACATTCCCGACAGCAGTGAATGAGAGTTCCTTTCTTACTACATCCTGTCAACAGATACTGGACCCATTATTTTTTATGTGTGCCATCCTCACCAGTTTTAGGTGGTACCTCATTGTTGTCTTGATTTGGATTTCTCTAATGATGAGTGATGGTGAACATATTTTCATGTGTTTCTTGGCCATCTGTTGGTCTTCCTTGGGAAAGTGTCTACTCATTTTTCTCTTCATTTTTCTATAGCTTTATTGTGTTTTGTGGGGTTCACCTTTCTGAGTGCTTTGTATATCTTAGATATTAATTCTTTATCTGATGTGTCGAGTGTCCATTTTTTAACATTCTCTAAGCTGTCTTTTAGATTTATCCAGTTTCTTTCTTCCTTCCTTCCTTCCATCCATCCTTCCTTCTTTCCTTCTTTCTTCCATCCATCCTTCCTTCCTTCCTTCTTTTCTTGCTTACTTTCTTCTTTTTTCTTTCTTTCTTTCTTTCTTCTTTCATTCATTTATTCTTTCTTTCTTTCTTTCTCTATCTTTCTTCTTTCTTTCTCCTTCTTTTTTCTTTCTTCCTCTTTCCTTCATTTTCTTCGTTTCTTTCCTTTTTCATTTTTTTTCTTTCTTTTTTCCTTTCTTCCTTTTTCCTTCCTTCATCTATATTTTTCCTTATCCTATAAATCTTTCTTTTTTATTCTTTTATTTCTTTCCTTTTCTTTTTTCTTTCTATATTTTCTTCTGTTTCTCGTTCTTTCTTCCATCCTTTTTTTTCTTTCTTCCTTTTTATACTTTCTTCCTTTTCTTTCTATCATTCTTTTCTTTCTTGCTTGCTTTTTTGATTTTCCTTCTTTTTCATTCTTTCTTTTCCTTCTCTTTCTTCTTTTTTTTTTTAATTTTTGGGCCACATCCGGTAATGCTCAGGTGTTACTCCTGGCTATGTGCTCAGATGTTGCTCCTGGCTTGGGGGACCATATGGGACACCAGGGGATCGAACCAAGGTCCGTCCAAGGCTAGCACAGGCAAGGCAGGCACCTTACCTTTAGCGCCACTGCCCGGCTCCCCTTCTCTTTCTTCATTCCTACCTTCCTTTTCTTTTTCATTCCTTTTTCTTCTTTTTATTTCTGTTTCTCATTCTTTCTCTCATTCTCTTCTTCCTTCTGATTTTCTTTCTTCCTTTGTTCTTTCTCTTCCTCTTTTCTTTCATTTTTCTTTCTTTCTCTTTCCCTTTCTTTCTTCTTTACTTTCTTCCTTTTTTCATCATTTTCTTTCTTTCTTTCTTTCTTTCTTCTTTTTGTTTTTTCTTCCATCTTTTTTTCTTTCATCTACTTTCTCTCAATTATTCTTTCTTTCGCTTGTTTTTTCTTTTTTCGTTCTTCCTTCATTACTTATTTGCATTGTTTCTTCATCTTTCTTCCTTCCTTACTCTTTTCTCTTCCTCCTTTCTTTTTTCTTTCCCTTTTACTTCCTTTTTCTTCCTTCTATTTTTTCTTTCATTCTTTCTTACATCCTTATCTTTTTTCTTCTTTTCTTCCTTCTTTTATCTTTCATTCTTCCTTCTTTCTGCTTTGTTTCTCTCTTTTTTCTTCCTTCTGTTTTCTTTCATTTCTTCTTTTTATTTTTTTCCTTATTTCTGTTTTCTTTCTTTTTTCTCTTCATTCCATCTGTTTTTTCTTTTTATTTCTCTATTTATTTTTGCTCTTTCTTTCTTTTATTTTTCTTCCTTCCTCCCTTCCTTCATTCTTTCCTTTTCTTTTATTTCTGGCTACACCCAGTGATGGTCCCGGGTTTCTCCTGACTATAGTCTCAGAAATTGCCATATGTGATGTCAGGTTGCAAACTCAGGTCTGTCTTATGTCAGCAGCATGCAATAAAAAACACCCTATAACCGTGCTATAATATTATCTCCCTCTTTTTTTTCTTGTAGCAGATGCTTTTTTTTAGTTTTCTTCTTTGAGATCCTTTACCAGTTTATTTTAGTTATCTCTAAGGTATTAGACTTTGTGTGGCAAATGTAAATAAAATTGTTTTCCTAATGTTTATTTCTTTTCTGATTCTTCCTAATGTGTGCTTGAAAATTATAAAATTTCCTCTTAGTACCATTTATACTGTATTCCAAAATTTATAATAATTTGTGTCTTCTTTTGCATTAGTTTCTGGGAATATTTTTATTTTCTCTTTGATTTTATCTCTAACCCACTGGTTAATCAGTAGTGATTTGTTTAATTTCCAAGTGTTAAAGCTTTTATTCTGTTCCTTAGTAGATAATTTTTAATTTCAGTGCATTGTAAGCTGTAATCTAAGAAGGTGTTCTGTAAAATTTTCATCCCCTTTTCTATTGAGGTATGTTTATGGGCCAGCCTGTTATCTATCCTTTAGGATGAATGACCCATGTGCATTGGAGAAGAATGTTTCCAGTTTTCTGGGGATGAAATATCATATAGATATTGCTACTAGTCCACTATCATCCATTTTTCTTTCAGATCTAATATATTTTTGTTTAGTTTCAGCCTAGGTTACGTGGCAGTGTGAGGTCTCCCACTATTATTTTTATCAATGTCTTATTTCAGATTTGAAAACAATTATATTAAATATATTTGTGGTTATCACTGGGTGCATATATATAGAATAAGTTTTTCCCAGATATACATACCATTTGATTGTTATAAAATTTGAGTTTTTAAGAATATATATATGAATAAGTTATGTAAGGTTATATATGAATAAGGTTATATAAGGTTATAAGAATTATTATAAGTATAATATTATATTATTGCATTGTAAAAATAAGGCTATATAAGAATATATGCATAAGATTGTATAAGGTTATAAGAATCTATGAATTTGTTCATTTCTGTCAGATTCTCATGTTTTATGCCATTGAGTTTTTGAAGTATTCTCTGATTGCCCTTTGAGTTTCTGCAATATCTGTATTAATTTCCTCCTTTTTATTTCTAATCTGGTTTATCAAGTTTCTCTCTCAGGATTTCTTTGTGAAAGGAATTGTTTTCTTAATGTCCATTTCATCTCTATCATTATTAGTGTACAAGAAGGCCATTGACTTTTTCATGTTAGTTTTGTAACCTGCCACTTTGCTATATGAATCTATCGTTTCTAGAAGCTTTTTGACTAATTTTTAAGGTTTTCTCAATATGTTATGTCATCTGCAAACAGGGAAAGCTTGACTTCTTCATTACCTATCTGGATTCCCTGATACCTTTTTCTTGCCTATTTGCTATGGCAAGAAATTCCAGTGCTGTTATTGAATAGAAGTGGTGAGAGAGGGCAGCTATGACTTGTACCAGATTATAGGAGAAAGGCTTTTAGTTTATTTTTGTTATTAATAATATTTGCCATTGGCTTGTGTTAGATGTCCTTGTCTACATTGAGAAAATTTCCTTCACTCCCATCTTAATGAGGGCTTTTTTAAAATCAAGAATGAGTGTTGGTCTTATCGAATGCTTTTTCTGCATCTATTAATATGATCATATGCATTTTTGTTGTTATTGTTGATGATGATATGGTGCATTATGTTGATTAATTTACAGATGTTAAATCATACTAGCATTCCTGGGATGAAACCTACTTAATGATGCATTGTATCCTATTTGCCAGTATTTTGTTGAGGATCTTTGCATCTGTGTTCATCAGGGATCTTGATCTGTAATTCTCTTTTCTGGCAGAATCACTGTCTGATTTTGGTATCATGGTGATGTTAGCTTTATATAAACTATTTGGAGGTGTTCCTGTTTCTTCAATTTTATGAAAGAGCATAATAGAATTGGTAGATTTTCCTCCTGAATGGTTTGAAAGAATTCATTAGTTTGGGGGAAGATATTTTTATCACTATTTTCATTTCCTCAATATTGATGGCACTGTTCAGATAGGCTACCTCATCCTTATTTAACTGTGAAAGGAAATAAGAATTACGAATTTGTCCATTTCTGTAAGATTCTCATGTTTCATGGCACTGAGTTTTTCAAAGTATTCTCTGATTACCCTTTGAGTTTCTGAAATATCTGTATTGATTTCCCCATTTTTATTTCTAATCTGGTTTACAAGTTCCTCTCTCTCAATTTCTTTGTGAATTTTGCCAAGGTTTGTCAATCTTTATTTTTTCAAAAAACTAATTTTTGCTTTGATTTTTAGATTGTTTCTGGATTTACACTTCATTGATTTATGCTCTAAAATCTGTTATTTCCATCTGCCTACCTATTTTTTATTTCACTTGTGGAGCATTTTCTTATTTTATAAGCTGTGTCATTAAGCTACACGTGCAGTCCTTTTTTCCCCTGATGTGTACTTAAAAAGCTATATATTTTCCTCTCAGAAATGCTTTTGCTGAATCCCATAAATTCTGATAATTTGTGTCTTTATTGTCATTTGTTTCAAAATATTTTGATTTTCTTTTTGATTTGATCTCTGACCCACTGTTTGTTCAGTGGTAAGCTGTTTCATTCCCAGTGTTAAAGTTTTTCTTCTGTGTCCCTTTGTAGGTTTTTATTAGTTTTTTATTTTTATTCTTTTCTTTATTTAAACATCTTAATTACATATATGATTGTGATTAGGTTTCAGTCATGTAAAGAACACCCCCTTCACCAGTGCAACATTCCCAACACCAATGTCCTAAATCTCCCTCCATCCCACATTACCCCCACCTGTACTCCAGACAGGCTTTCCAGTTCCCTCATTCATTCACATGATTATGGTTGTTCTCTGTGTAGTTATTTCTATAACTGCACTCACCACTCTTTGTGGTGCGCTTCATGAGTGAGCTCCTCTCATTGTCTCTGAGGATTGTTGCAAAAATTACTTTTATATTTCTTAAAACCCATAGATGAGTGAGGCTATTCTAAGTCTCTCACCCTCTGTCTTATTTCACTCAGCATGATAGATTCCATGTACATCCATGTACAGAAAAATTTCATGACTTCATCTCTCCTGATGGCTGAATAATATTCCATGTGTATACGTAGCACAGTTTCTTTAGCCATTCGTCTGTTGAAGGGCACCTTAGTTGTTTCCAGAGCCTGGCTATTGTGAATAGTGCCGCAATAAATAAAGGTGTGAGGAAGGGGTTTTTGTATTTTATTCTTGTGTTCTTAGGATATATTCCTAGGAATTAAATAGATGGGTTGAATGGGAGCTCAATTTCCAGTTTTTGGAGGAATCTCCATATCGCTTTCCATAGAGGTTGGACTAGATGGCATTTTCACCAGCAGTAGATAAGAGTTCTTTGCTCTCCACATCCCCACCAGCACTGATTATTCTCATTCTTTGTGATGTATGCCAATCTCTGTAGTGTGAGATGGTATCTCATGTTGTTTTGATTTGCATTTCCCTGATGATCAGTGATGAAAAACTTTTTTCATGTGCCTTTTGGCCATTTGTATTTCTTTTTTATCAAAGCATCTGTTCATTTCTTCTCCCCATTTTTGATGGTATTAGATGATTTTTATCTTGTAAAGTTCTGTCAATGCCCTGTATATTTTGGATATTAGCCCTTTATCTGATGGATATTGGATGAATAGATTCTCCCACATGGTGGGTGGCTCTTATATCCTGGACACTATATCTTTTGAGGTGCAGCTCAATGTATTTTCAGCTTAATATATTTTCATCTGTTCGTCTCTGTTTTCACTTGTTTGGAAAGTGAAGTTTCCTCCTTGAAGATGCCTTTAGTCTAAATGTCATGGATTTTTTTTTTTACCAACGTGTTGTTCTATATACGTTATGGTATCAGGTCTGGAATCAAGATCTTTAATACATTTGCATTTGACATTTGTGCATGGAGATCTGGGTTCATTTTTTGAAAGTGGCTGACCAGTTGTTCCCACACCACTTGTTGAAGAGGCTATCTTTGCTCCATTTGCGTTCACTGCCCTTTTATCAAAATTAGTAGATTGTATGTCTGGGGAACATTCTCTAAATTCTTTAGTCTATTCTACTGATCTGAGGTTCTGTTTTTAATCCAATACCATACTGTTTTAATTACTATAGCTAGGTAATACAGTTTAAAGTTGGGGAAAGTGATGCCTCCCATATTCCTTGCCCCAAGGGTTGCTATAGCTATTTACAGATGTTTACAGATATTGTTTATTGTCCCAGATGAATTGTAGGAGTATTTGGGCACAGTCTTAAAGAATGTTATGGGTATTCTTAGAGGGATTGCTTTAAATATGTACAATGCTTTGGGGAGTATTGACATTTTAATGATGTTAATCCTCCATATCCACGAGCTGGGTATGTGTCTTCATTGTCATGTGTCCTCTTTTATTTTTTGAAACCACCAGCAAAATCGGAGAAACTGTTCACCCAATACTCGTCTATCAGTGGTTAATATCTAAGATATATAGGTACTGACAGAACTTAAGAAGAAAAATATAATCCCATAAAAAAGTGAAGATAGAAATGAGAAGACACTTTCTCAAAGAAGAAATAGCAATGACCAAAGTCACATGAAAAAATGCTACACATCACTAATCATCAGTGAGATCAAATCAATATAACTCTGATGTACCATCTCAAGCCACAGAATTACTGCACACTATTAAGCTAAAAAACGTAGAAGTAGTGTACAGATTTCTGGAAACATAAATATTCCAAGTATGAAGGAATAGGAGGCTAGGATGTAGTCTTTCTTTATGGTTCTTAGAGTTGTGAGATGATCAGCATTTTTAGGAACATGTTGTCCATTTATTGGTTTTATTCAGAAAGGAATCTGTTCAGTTATGAATTTATATTTTATTTTATTTTATATTTTAGGTTTTTGTGCCACACCCAGTGATGTCCATGGGCCACTTCTGGCTATGCATTCAGAAGTCGCTCCTGGTTTGGGGGACATATGGGATGCCAGAGGATCAAACTGTGGACCTAGGCTAGTGCAGGCAATGGAGACACCTTACCACTTGCACCACTGCTTCACCACATGGTTTATATTTTTTGTAGACTTAACCTTTGTGAGCATTTGGTATATCCAAGTACTTTATCTGTTGTGTTGAGTGAAAATATTTTTGTTCCACTCAATTACTGTCTTTTAGTTTTGACTCATTTCTTTTAGTTATAGAGAAAAGTTTAGTTTTATATAGTCCCATTTATTCAAATTTGATTCTATATTACTTGCCATTCTATAAGTGAAGATTCCTTTAATATCTAAGTATTGGATGTTCTAATTATCTTTCCCCAATGAACTTTATGGTTCACATCTTATCTCAAAATACCAGACCACTTTTTATTTGGCTCTTGTTTAAGGTATAAGATATGCATTAATTTTTAATACCTTGTATGGGATTTTTCAATTGTCCAAATACTATTTGTTGACGAGCCTATCTTCTTTTTATTTAAGGAATGTCCCTTTAATACCTATTTTGCTGAGAGTTTATATCATAAATAGCTGTTGGATCTTGCCAATTTTTTCTCTTCATGATTGATATTACATTATTGGGAATAAAGATAATGTTAGTTTCATTGAAGGTGTTAGAGGAAGTTCCTGTTTCCTATATTTTGGAAGAGTTTAAGGATTTATGGTAGTTATTTTTTGCTGAATGTTTCATAACAACTCACCCATAATCCCATATTGTCCTAGAGTATTATTCTTGAGTAGAAATCTGTAATTACTTCTAGGTTTTTAGCATAAAAGTGTACAGTAATTTTGTGACTTGAGATGGAACCTCAGAGTTGTTTTGATTTGCATCTCACTGATGATATGGAGTATTTTTTCATGTGCCTTTGGTCATTGGTATTTCTTCGTTCAGCAAGTGTCTTTTTATTTCTATCTTCACTTTTTATGGGATTATATTTTTCTTGTTAAGTTCTGTCAGTACCTGGTATATCTTATACAAATATCAAGATCTCTAGCTACAGAGGCACGATTTTATCACCCACAAAAGAATGAAAAGATTCCAGACACAACAGAAATTCCTCTGGGAGAGTTAAAGAACATATACGGAGCCTGTAGTTATTACCATGACAGTATAATTCAAGGGTAGAGAAACTCTGTACAGGCCAAGGGAATTCTCTTTCTAACCTCCTCAATATTTACTGTACCTATACAAGAAAAAAAGAGACACATAAATTCAATTTTATCTTTTTATATTTTGTTTTTGTTGTTGTCTGTTGCTTTTCTTTCTTAGGGCTTTGTTTTGCTTCCTATTTCAGAACCATGGTTATTGTATGGCTGCTGCCTTTATTGCTCTGGTGCTTTTGAGTTTGTTGTTTGATTTTCTTTATCTTCTATTTTATTCTATTTTTAATTTTTGTACTGTTGTTATGTTTTTCTTTATTTTTCTTCTCTGCTCTTAAACTGATGGATATGGCCTCTTGAAGGACTTCTCTCATTTTTCTTTTTCAATTTTGCACCATTTATTTTATTAGTAGTATTATTTCATTATTTTCCTCCCTTCAAACAGAACCACAGAACTTGAGCCATCTTGCCTCGTCTCACAAGTGGAGAAAATTATGGAGAGTACCAAGACCAAACAGTCACATGAACATTAAATAGAATAAAACAGGCTCAAACTTAGGCACCAAATCCAAAGTCAATGACAACAGAATCAATACCCAATTCCCAAGATACTAGACACAGAGAGGACATTCTATACTAGCAGCCTGGGGGTAAAAAGAGAGGGATATGGGATGCATGCTGGTGACAGGGCTGGAGGTGGACAATATTGGTGGTGGGAACACCCCTGATTCACTATCACGATGTACTTAAAATATTACTGTGAAAGATTTGTAATCCACTTTGATTAAAATAAAAATGCTGATCATCACTTACCATTAAGGAAATACAATTTAAGAAAAGATGAGATATCATTTTATACTTGTGAGTTTGTGTAATTGATATGTGTAAGAGTGATGAGGTTGATCCTATGCAACTATAGTGTACAGATTCAAAAATCGCGAGCCACTTTGAAAGAATAACTACAACAACCCTTTATTTTAGGTGAGAATGGGATATTTATGTGTCTCGGCCAATCAGATTAGGAGGAGAACAGAAAAAGGAGAATAACAGGCTAAATTTTTTGTTAAAAATCAAGACACATACTCCATTTAAGGGAAAGACAGAATGTATTCTCTGTTTAGGGAGAGAAATAGGATGTTTGCTCTGTCTAGGGCAAAATTAGGTGTTGTTAGGTTCTCTGTGGTTAGCTACAAGAATGATGTAAAATATTAAAAATATTGGAAAGTTAAAAATATTGGGAACACTGCTGAAATTCATCTGGAATAATAAACCCCGAAGAAGAGCTAGAGCCACCCTTGGGAAAAGGATGACTGGAGACATCAATTTTCCCAACTTTAAGTTGTATTACAACACAATAATCATTAAAACAGCATGGTATTGGAATAAAGACAGACCCTCAGATCAGTGAAACAGACTTAGAATATTCAGAGAATGCTCCCCATATATACAATAAATTAATCTTTGATAAAGGGGCAAGAAATGTAAAATGGACAAGGAAATCTTCTTCAACAAAGCTGTCATAATTGGTCAGCACTTGCAAAACAATGAACTCAGACCTCCAGCTAAAACCGTGCATAAAGGTCATATTCAAATGGATTAAAGACCTTGATATCAGACCTGAAACCATAAGGGATATAGAACAATATGTAGGTAAAAACACTTTACGACATTGAAACTAAAGGTATCATCAAGGAAGGAAAAGCACTCTCCAAACAAGTAGGAGCAGATATAGACAATGGGACAAAATTAAGCTGAGAAGCATCTACACCTCTAAAGAAATAATGCCTAGGATACAAAAGTCACCCAAAGAATGGAAGAAGCCATTCACCCAATATCATCAGATAAGAGCTAATATCTAAGATATACAAGGTACTGATAGAACTTAAGGAAAATTCATATAACCCATCAAATATGGGGGAACAAATGAACAGAGACTTTCTCAAAGAAGAAATACAAATGTCCAAAAGGTACATGAAAAAAAGTTCCACATCACTAATCATCAGGGAGATGTAGAACAAAACAATGAGGTACCATCTCACACCACAGAGTCTGGCACACATCACAAAGAACAAGAACAATCAGTGCTGGCAGATATGTGTGGAGAAGGGAACTCACATTCATTGCTGGTGGGAAAGCCATGTAGGCCAGTCCTTATGGAAAACAATATGGAGAGTCCTCAAAAAACTGGAAATTAGGCTTTCATTTGACCCAGTTATACCACTCCTAGCAATATATTCTAGGAACACAAAAATCCAATACAAATCCCTTCCTCGCACATATACTCATCACAGCACTATTTACAATAGCCAGACTCTGGAAACAACCAAGATGCCCTTCAACTGATAAATGGCTAAAGAAATTGTGGTACATATACACAATGGAATATTATGCAACAATCAGGAGAGATGAAGTCATGAAATTTTCCTATACATGGATGCAAATGGAATACATTATGCTGAGTGAAATGAGTCAGAGAGACACAGAATAGTCTCATTCATTTATAGTTTTAAGAAAAATTAAAGACACTGAAATAATTTCCAGAGATGAAGGCCAGAAGCACCAGCTCAAAATATGAAGCTCTCCACAAAGAGTGGTGATTGCAGTTAAAGAAGTTACTATGCTGAGAACTGTCATAACGATGTCAGTGAGTGAGGGATGAAGAAAATCTGTCTCGAGTACAGCGGGGGGCTGGGAGGGAGAGATAGAGCATTAGTGATGGGAATGTTGCACGGTAAAGGGTGGTGTTCTTGTTAAAACTGAAACCCAACTACAATTATATTATTATTTCTGGTGTTTAAACAAAGGAATTATTATAAATATATTGGGAACAATTTTTGGCAGGGACGTGGTAAAAAAAAGGAACTCTTTTACTGCCAATGGGATTACTGCCTGATCCATCCCCTACGTAAAATAGTAAAGAGAGTTCTCAATAAATTATAAATCGACCAACTAAACAACTCAAATATCACACTTAAAAGTGATATAGGTGAGATTCCCAGGACAGGAAAACACTCCTTCGAAAGTATGTATGCATGCTGCTATTTATCACAGCATGCAGTACAATAGCTAAGAATTGGATTCAAACTAAATGTTCAACAGATGAGTGATCGTGAAGATATGATACATATACACAATGAAACACTACACAGTGGAAAGTAGTGAAGCAATCATGCAATTTTCTACAAAATCGTTGGAACTGGAAGATATATTAAATAACAGAATATTACATAATTATATAACACATATGAATCAAATAATGATCATATTATATATAATTATATTAATAAATGCTAATTTATACATTATATCTCTATGATACAGAGCTATAAATATAATATATAATATTAATGGTAAATGATTATTTATATATAATAGTTATATAGCTATATATTTTATCATTATTACAATAATGATATAATTAAATACGAAGAGGATAAATATAGGATAAAATCACTTATTGTTAGTATTTAGAATCACTGCACTAAGGAATGTCATAGTACAAATATGTGTTGGCCTGAACTCTCTTGGCCTTAGAGTATATGGTGGAGAAGAAATAAATGTAGTGGAGGAGGAGAAAGACAATATAAAAGGTTCAGGCAGCAGTCAAAGTTTTGTAAGTGTATTGGGGGTGCTAAGGATAGAAAAATATCTAAGACAAAGTAAACCAAATAAAAAATGGGAGACCTCAACACTTTCCTGTCTCCCATAGATAGGTCAATCAGGCTGAAACCCAACAAGAACATACTAGGAGAAAGGAGAAATGGAAGAATGTGGCCTACAAGATATAAATAGGCCAATCCATCTCCAGAAAACTAGATACCCATTCTTCTACTGTGCACAGGATAGACCATCATGGTCTAGGATAGACCACATAGACCATAAAATGTCTCTCCAAATAATAATCGGAATTATACAGGCTACCTTCTTAGATCACAATGCACTGAAATTAGAAGGGACTACAAGGGATACAGAAGAAAAATGTTATAATATGGAAATTAAACTCTCACTACTGAGCAACCAGTGGGTCAGAGATAAAATTGAAGAGAAAATCTAACTATTCCTGGAAACAAATGCAAATGAAGATACAAATTATCAGAATTTGTGGGACATGGCAATAGCAGTACTAAGAGGAAAATTGGAAGGAAGAAGGGGCCTACATAAATAACAATGATATAGTTTATAAAATCAGAAAATGATCAACAAAAACACCAAAAAATTAGGAAGTCGAAGAAAATGAAGCTGGTATTGGAATAAAGAATGACAGACCTGCAGATCAATGGAATGGATTTTAGAATTCAGAGAATGTTCCCCAGAGATAAAATCAACTAAGTTTTGATAAAGGGACAAGAAATGCAAAATAGAGCAAGGAAATCCTCTTCAACAAATGGTTTTTCAGAAAACTGTCAGCCACGTGCAAAAAGGCGAACTAAGATTTGCATCCTACATCATGCACAATATTCAATACAAATGGACCAAAGACATTGACCCTGAACCAAAAAGTCTATAGAACAACACATAAGTAAAATTCTCCATGCCATTGAGCCTAAATGCATCTTTAAAGAGGAAACATCAATTTCCAAACAAAAATGGGAATATATTAAGCTGAGAAGCTTCTGCACCTCAAAGGGATAGTGACTAGGAGACAAAGCCAGCCACAGAGTGAGAGAGACTATTCACCCAATACCCATCAGCTAAGAAGCTAATATCTAAGATATACTGTGTATACCTTAAGAGATCTTAGGACATTCCTGGTATCCTTAGATACCAGACAGACTTAACTAGAAAAAATATCTAACCCCATCAAAAATTGGGAGAAGAAACGAACTGTCACTTTCTCAAAGAGTAAATACAAATGGCCAAAAGGGACATGATAAAGTGCTCTGCATCACAAATAATCGTGGAGATGCAAATCAAAACAATGATGAGATACCATCTCCTGCCACACTGACTGGTACACGTCACAAAGAGCAAAACAATCAGTGCCTACGAAGGGGATGCGAAGAGAAAGGAACACTGTTTTACTGCGGGTGTGAATGTGGTCTAGTCCAGCCTTTCTAGAAAATAATATGGAGTTTCCTTTGAAAAATTGGAAATTGGGCTCCCATATGATCCAGCTAAATGACTCCTAAAGATAAGCCCTAGGAAAACAAAACCAGAACACAAAAATGCCTTCTGCACACCTGTTTGCAATAGCCAAAAATTGGAAACAACCAAGATGTCTTTCAGTAGATGAATGGCTAAAGCAACTGTGGTACATAGACACAATAAAATATTATGCAGCCACCAGGAGTAATGAAGTCATAAAATTTTCCTATACATGATTGGACATGAAAACATGCTGAGTGAAATAAGTCTGAGGGTGAGAGGTAGACAGAGAATAGTTTCACTCACCTACAGCTTTTAAGAAAAATAAGAGACATTAATGTAATATTATAAATATTAAAATATTTATAAAATATTTTTAAAATATTTATAAAATAAATATTAAAATATTAATATAAAATAATAAAATATAATGCAATAAGACGCAAACTGGAAGGACCAGCTGTCGATATGAAACTAACGCAGAGTGATGAGTGAAGTTAGGGAAAAAAATACACTAACAGCTACCATGACAGGATCTTTTTTTGTTTGCTTGTTTGTTTGTTTGGGTTTTTTTCTGGTTTTTCGGGCCACACCCGTTTGATGCTCAGAGGTTACTGCTGGCTAAGCGCTCAGAAATTGCCCCTGGGATGGGGGGACCATATGGGATGATGGGGGATCGAACTGCTGTCGTTCCTTGGCTAGCGCTTGCAAGGCAGACATCTTGTCTCTAGCGCCACCTCGCCTGCCCCAACCATCACAATGTTAATAAGAAGTAGAATGCCTGTCTCCAAAACAGGCGGGGAGGGAGTTGGCGGGTGCTCATTTTATCGCTGAAACCCAACTACAAAAATGCTTGTAATCCTGGTGTTTAAATAAAGATATTATTTTAAAATGAATACAGAGCAGTCATTACATATAAATAGATTATTACATTTAATATATGTATATATAATGTTGGAATTATATAGAATTAAAGAGCACGTTTTAGGTAGGTAGAAACTAGAACATGCAGTCAATAATTTATTATTAAAAGAAAAATATTTTTATGGAATAGATACAAGCTATCCAGTCAACATCATTGAAATATGAGACCTAGATTTATTGTTACCTTTACCTTTTTGCAAACCAGGTGATGCTCGGGGGTCACGCACCCTGGCTATGTGATCAGAAATAGTTCCTGGCTTGTGGGACATTTAGGGAGGCCAGGGGATTGAACTGCGGTCCGTCCTGGGTCAGTTGCGTGCAAGGCTAATATCCTACCTCTGTGCCACCATAGACTGACAATAAAATGTAAGGAGGTTCGTATTAAGAATGCAGAATGATAGGGGGATGGCATGGTAGAGACTCTGGGAATTTGGGTGAAGGTTGACATTGGTGAGGAAATAGTGCTATAACATCGCATGTCTGAAAACACTTTATATCTAAAACTCAACTACGAATAACTTTCTAAAGCAATGCTTTCAGTTTTAAAACATGCTTTATATACATGGCAATCTAAATGATACATTGTTAATAGTATTATACTCAGGTTATACTCAGCTGTACTGAGGGGTAACTCCTGTAATTATCTATGTTCAGGGAACACTCTTGGTATGGCTTAGGATGTCCAGTCAACGATGTGCAAAGTAAGTGCCCATCATTCTGTACTATTTTCTAGCCATACAAATACTATTATATTTTATTTTGGTACCACATCTGGTGACAAACATTATTTCTGGCTCTGCACTCAGAAGTCACTCTTACTAGACTTGGGGGACTATAGACAGTCGGGATTAAACAGTGGGGATCAGTAGTGTGCAAAGCAAATGCCCTACCCATTGTACTATCATTCTGGCCACGGAAAAATATATTTTAATAGAAAACAAGAGTAATTTAAATAGGCATTGATGTTAAAATATTAGGTATCCTAATAGTAAAGGAGTTAGGTGATAATTATAGCTTATATGAGTTCATCCATAACTATTCACACATTCATATGTATATGAATATATATAGTCCTAAAAATTTAGGTTAACATTTACTATTACATAACAAAAATAAAGTGTTTTTTCATGTTAATGAAAATGTATTTTACGGGGTCAGGTTATGGCACTTGCTTTTTACATGGTTGGCATGAATTTGATCCTTGTCACCTCAGAAGATTTCTTGAGCACTGCCTGAGATATCACTGGGAGCAGAATACTGTGAACCGAAGTTCCAAATTAAATACATATAGTTTTGTGCTTATCTATTCCACAGAATCTATTCCTATGACTTAAGTCAATCAACTGTATATCTGTGTTTCAAGGTGACCATAAAAAATATTATTACAATAATTTTATATATGTCAAATGGAAATGTTAAGAAAGTTACATTGTATTAAAGTATGAAATGCCTTTGAAATCTATAAGAAAAATAATTTTTATTAGTATAAAATCGCTTTAATCAGGAAATCAGATATGTCTTCTCAATATTTTAGTGCCAGTATATTATTCAATTCTCTTTCAAAGCACCCTCATTACCATTTACTTTGGGTCTTACTTTGAGGTTGTGGCCGAGAGATGAAGTGTGGATGAATATAAGCACATGTAGTGGCTGATGCATTTGCAGAGGTAGAGACCAAATAGTTGCTGGAATTAGAGGTAGTCATAGGCCTTTGCTGGAACCAGGGTGCATGGCTGGGGTGTGTAACTCCTTGGATCCAGAAAACAAAAGGACTCACTTGGCTGAAGACATAGGGTTGTTTGCAATTCTCATCAAAATTTGTCAAGATTCCTATTTGTACCCATGTGTCCTTTTGTAGTAGTTTGCACACCAGAGGTGCCCCCACGTCACCCTGCAAGAGACAAAATATTCTTTAATATTTTAAAGGGAGCAAAATAACAAATTATATCAATATATTTACTAGTTGTTTTTTTTTTAATTTTACATATTTGCTCAATTTATCACCTTGCACCCAGCTTCCCCCATAGCTTTCTTGGCTTCTATGCAAAAAGTAAATTCACTCAATTCAGGCCAAAACTGGGCACAATTGATGGCGCGCAGGACATTTAGGTGTCATTTTTGCAAAATTCTGGATTTCCTAATTTTGAGAACAAAACAGAGAATAAAAAGAAGATTTTAGTTTAGGCTATATTAGATGACTAAATAAATAGTAAATACTGTACTGTTATTTTTTGGGAAAAAAGCATTATTTTTACCTACAACATTTTTATCCCATTCTAGATCTTCTGACTTACTTACCCCTCATGAAAGACCAACTCATTAGCCAACAATCATACAGTTGTATGTTTTTCCCTTGTTCCAGGCTCTCTTCTAAGCAAATTGGAAGAACCAATGATAGAAAAATGCAGTTTCTTCTTCAACTAGATTAAGCCAGGTCCCAGAAGTCCCTTAAAACTAAGATATGGTATGACTCAATGAATATTAACAGTTTGAGCTTTCGAATGATCCTGAAGATCATTAAGCCCCGCTTGCATGTAGGCCAAAACTTCCGACTGTTTTCTGAAGAAAATATTCATTAAGCATTACATACACAAATGTAAAAGTAAAATGGGTAATGTACAGTATTTTTCCAACACAAAAATCATTTAATTGTAAAAATATTTGTAAAATAAATTAATGTTTAATGTTTTCAATTTTCTTGCTGAAAATTTCTGATGTGAAAATATTATTTAAGGATAAAGGCTTTACAAGTTGAGTTTCCTGATTTATAAATGTGTTATTACGTGCCATGACTATAGTACTGCTGAATGTCATCCTGGTGCCCCTTATCACTGACTCTGAACAGTAATATATCACTTGGGCAAAGCGTTGACCCACATTAGGAAATGCTCTTTGAAGGCAAATAATTGAGGAGAATATAAGTCTCTTTCTGTCGCTTGTGTTTCTTATCAGTACCAATGGCTGACTTTCAGTACTTAAAAATAAAACAAGAAACGATTACATTCAGACACATGAGATATTATGATTTATTTTAAACTAATATTTAATGAATACATTGAATAAACTAAATTTATGGAGTAAAAATACTTTGTTATGAAATACAGGACTCATGATCATGATTTAATGTTATATTTTGTTCAATAGTATTGGAAACAAAATATATTTTTATAATTTAAAGTTGAATTAACTTGAATGCTGAAATCACTTAAAGAAATTTTGAAAGCAGAGCCTGGCAGGATAGTACATGGCTATGCTCTTCATGTGGACACCACATGACATGCTGAGCATGTCCAATACTACCTTGGAGACTCTGGCATTGTTCCAGTTGCCCTATTGATACCTGACTGCACAGCCTTAGCAGCGATGCAGCCTAAGATCTTATTTAAACTGCTACCTACATAGTCAAAGTAATGTTGGATTAGTCCTGCTACTCCTTGACTCTTCTTGAAAGCTGTAGCCCTCCTTTAGCTAATACTTGGAGGACCATGACTTCTGAGGAAACACCCTACTACTCTGTACTTTCACAGCTAAGAATGCAATTGCAGGTGCAATAACTTTAAGTTTATGAAGAATATTTTATATTTCAGGGACAAGAGCAACAGCAGGTAGAAACTTGCCTTGCATGTTATCAATCCAAGGACCCCATTTGTTCCCCTGATCTTCCCAGAGTGGTCACTGAGCACTGGTGGCTATGTCCAAAAAAAAAAAAAACAAGAAGAGGAACATTTTCTATTTTTAAAAATGACATGAATTATAATGAATTATATGAATGATAATGAATTATAAACAAAGTTTATATATATATGCTAATATGTGTAAAGATACTGATGATCAAAGTTGGGACTTCATACAGCAAATACAAGTTATTTTACTCCTGAAATATATTTAGGCCTTATATAATTAATATTTAAAGTGATTATTTTCATAGTTACATAAAATTAGCACATCTAGCTGTGGTAAGTACCCACTATGCTTTTAGTACATAACCAGCACAGGAATGGGCAAAAAAATGTTGAACTGAAACTATCCAAGGAAATTCACCGACTTCTGCTTCCCAGCAATTGGGACAGTTGGATATAAAGCCAGGGCGCAATTCACATTCTGATAAAAGAACCCACATGTAAGTTGAACTGTACTCTTTAAATATATTGATTTCTTACGTAGACCTTCTGAGAAAAATTGAAATATATTAGTGGAGTCTTAAGCTTAAAAAGAATAATAATCAGCAATAGTATTCTATTGTTGTTTCCTCAAATAATCCGTCTTCTGTGGTTGGTGGTCCTAGTCTTTGTGCTGATACTAGGAAGGGATTCCAGAGGTCCTCTTCCATTGCAATAATTTTAGACAAACCTCTGGAACTAGGGATCAAAGTTGTTATGCAGGTCGTAGCTCACACCTTGGACTAGGGCTTTTTTTTTTTTTTTTTTTTTTTTTTTTTTTTTTTTTTTTTTTTTTTTTTCTGCTCATTATTGAGTTACAGTTATACAATGTACAACAACCTTCACCAATGCACATAACCCACCACTAATGTCCCCAGTTTCCCTCTCACCCTCCCCAAAGAAGGGGCTTGTTTTTGTTTGTTTGTTTTTTACTAAATATCAGTTCTCATGTTCTTTGTTTCTGTTCTCTATTTCTATTGTCTTTAGGTTTCCATTATTCCACCTTTATGTTTCTTTATATCCTACATATTAAGAGATCATCTGGGTCAGTCTCTCTCCCTCTGAATAACTTCACTCAGCATGATACTCCCCAGATTTTTCCATGCAGCTGCAAATTGCCTGACTTTATCTTTTCTTACGGCTGAGAAGTATTGATGATCCTTATATTTTTCCTTTTGAACTCATTCCATAGTTCTCTGCTATGTTGTTCCTTTCTTTTCAGACTATTTTTCACCTTCAGTTTTTTTTTCTAGCTGTTTCTTTCTCCTCTTGGAATTCCTAGACCTTTTGCTCAGTTGCTATTATCCTGAGCTTTTGTTGAGTTTATATTTTATATCACCTACTATGCTCTTAATTTTTGTCACTTCTGTTTTAGTGGGTTTTTATTTTTTATTTTTTATCTTTATTTAAACACCGTGATTACAAACATGATTATAGTTGTATGATTACAGTCATGTAAAGAGCACCCCCCCTTCACCGGTGTAACATTCCCACCACCAATTTCCCAGATCTCCCTCCTCCCCACCCCCCTACACCTGTACTCGAGACAGGCTTTCTACTTCCCTCATTCATTCACATTTTATGATAGTTTTCAGTGTAGTCATCTCTGCAACTGCACTCATCACTCTATGTGATGAGCTGCATGTCCTGAGCTGCACCTACCAGCCCTCATCTCTCTTGTCTCTGAGATATTGTTAAAAATGTCCTTCATTTTTCTTAAAGCCCATAGATGAGTGAAACCATTCTGCGTCTTTCTCTCTCCCTCTGACTTACTTCACTCAGCATAATAGATTCCATGTACATCCATGTATTGGAAAATTTCATGACTTCATCTCTCCTGATGGCTGCATAGTATTCCATTGTGTATATGTACCACAGTTTCTTCAGCCACTCATCTGTTGAAGGGCATCTTGGTTGTTTCCAGAGTCTGGCTATTGTAAATAGCGCTGCAATGAATATAGGAGTAAGGAAGGGTTTTTTGTATTGTATTTTTGTGTTTCTTGGGTATATTCCTAGGAGTGGTATAGCTGGATCGTATGGAAGCTCAATTTCCAGTTTGTGAAGGAATCTCCATATCGCTTTCCATAAAGGTTGTACTAGACGGCATTCCCACCAGCAGTGAAAAAGAGTTCCTTTCTCTCCACATCCCCGCCAGCACTGCTTGTTTTCCTTTCTTGTGATGTGTGCCAATCTCAGTGGCGTGAGGTGGTACCTCATAGTAGTTTTGATTTGCATCTCCCTGACGATTAGTGATGTTGAACATCTTTTCATGTGCCTTTTGGCCATTTGCCTTTCTTCTTTTTCAAAGTGTCTGTTCATTTCTTCTCCCCATTTTTTGATGGGGTTAGTTGTTTTTTTCTTGTATAGTTCTGTCAGTACCTTGTAAATTTTGGATATTAGCCCTTTATCTGATGTGTATTGGGTGAATAATTTCTCCCACTCAGTGGGTGGCCTTTGTATTCTGGGCGCTATTTCCTTTGAGATGCAGAAGCTTTTCAGCTTAATATAGTCCCATCTGTTTATCTCTGCTTCCACTTGCTTGGAAAGTGCTGTCTCCTCCTTAAAGATGCCTTTAGTCTCAATGTCCTGGAGTGTTTCACCTACATGTTGTTCTATATACCTTATAGTTTCAGTTCTGATATCAAGGTCTTTAATCCATTTGGATTTTACCTTTGTATATGGTGTTAGCTGGGGGTCTGAGTTCGCTTTTTTGCAAGTGGTTAACCAGTTGTGCCAACACCACTTGTTGAATAGGCTTTCCCTGCTCCATTTAGGATTTTTTGCTCCTTTATCAAAAACAAGGTGGTTATATGTCTGAGGAACCTTCTCTGAGTACTCAAGCCTATTCCACTGATCTGAGGGTCTGTTTTTATTCCAATACCATGCTGTTTTTATAACTGTTGCTTTGTAATACAACTTAAAATTGGGGAAAGTAATGCCTCCCATATTCCTTTTCCCAAGGAGTGCTTTAGCTATTCGAGGTTGTTTGTTGTTCCAGATGAATTTCAGAAGTATTTGATCCACTTCTTTGAAAAATGTCATGGGTATCTTTAGAGGAATCGCGTTAAATCTGTACAATGCTTTTGGAAGTATTGCCATTTTAATGATGTTGATCCTGCCAATCCATGAGCATGGTATGTGTTTCCATTTCCGCGTGTCCTCTCTTATTTCTTGGAGCAGTGTTTTGTAGTTTTCTTTGTATAGATCCTTCACATCTTTAGTCAGGTTGACTCCAAGATATTTGAGTTTGTGTGGAACTAATGTGAATGGGATTGTTCTCTTAATGTCCATTTCTTCCCTATCATTATTCGTGTATAAAAAGGCCATTGATTTTTGTGTGTTAATTTTGTATCCTGCCACTTTGCTATACAAATCTATTATTTCTAGAAGCTTTTTGGTAGAGTCTTTAGGGTTTTCTAAGTAGAGTATCATGTCATCTGCAAACAGTGAGAGCTTGACTTCTTCCTTTCCTATCTGAATTCCCTTGATATCTTTTTCTTGCCTAATCGCTATAGCAAGTACTTCCAGTGCTATGTTGAATAGGAGTGGTGAGAGAGGACAGCCTTGTCTTGTACCAGAATTTAGAGGAAAGGATTTTAGTTTTTCTCCATTGAGGATAATATTTGCCACTGGCTTCTGGTAGATGGCTTTGACTATATTGAGAAAGGTTCCTTTTATTCCTATCTTGCTGAGAGTTTTAATCAAGAATGGGTGTTGAACCTTATCAAATGCTTTTTCTGCATCTATTGATATGACCATGTGATTTTTATTTTTGTTGTTGTTTATGTTGTGTATTATATTAATAGATTTACGGATGTTAAACCATCCTTGCATTCCTGGGATGAAACCTACTTGATCAAAGTGAATGATCTTCTTGATGAGGCACTGGATCCTGTTCGCCAGGATTTTGTTGAGGATCTTTGCATCTGTGTTCATCAGGGATATTGGTCTGTAATTTTCTTTTTTGGCAGCATCTCTATCAGGTTTTGGTATTAAGGTGATGTTGGCTTCATAAAAGCTATTTGGAAGTATTCCTGTTTTTTCGATTTCATAAAAGAGCCTGGCCAGAATTGGTAGTAGTTCCTCTTGAAAGGTTTGAAAGAATTCATTCGTGAATCCATCAGGGCCTGGGCTTTTGTTTTTGGGTAAATTTTTGATTACAGTTTTAATTTCCTCAATAGTGATGGGGGTGTTTAGATATGCTACCTCTTCTTTATTCAACCGTGGAAGGTTATATGAGTTCAGAAATTTATCCATTTCTTCCAGGTTCTCATATTTAGTGGCATAGAGTTTCTCAAAGTATTCTCTGAATACCCTTTGAATCTCTGCAGTATCTGTAGTGATCTCCCCCTTCTCATTTCTAATACGCGTTATCAAGTTTCTCTCTTTCTTTTGCTTTGTGAGTTTTGCCAATGGTCTATCAATCTTGTTTATTTTTTCAAAGAACCAACTTCTGCTTTCGTTGATCTTTCGGATTGTTTTTTGGGTTTCCACTTCGTTGATTTCTGCTCTCAGCTTTGTTATTTCCTTCTGTCTCCCTATTTTTGGGTCCTTTTGTTGAGCACTTTCTAGTTCTATTAGCTGTGTCATTAAGCTACTCAGGTAAGCTCCTTCTTCCTTCCTGATGTGTGCTTGCAAAGCTATAAATTTTCCTCTCAGTACTGCTTTTGCTGTGTCCCATAAGTTCTGATAGTTTGTGTCTTTATTGTCATTTGTTTCCAGGAACCTTTTGATTTCCTCCTTGATTTCATCTCGGACCCACTGGTTATTGAGTATGAGGCTGTTTAACTTCCAGGTGTTAAATTTTTTCTTCTGTGTCCCTTTGCAGTTCACATCTAACTTCAGAGCCTTGTGGTCAGCAAAGGCAGCCTGCAAAATGTCTATCTTTTTTATTTTATGGAGGTATGTTTTATGTGCCAGCACATGATCTATCCTGGAGAATGATCCATGTACATTGGAAAAGAATGTGTATCCAGGTTTCTGAGGATAGAGTGCCCTATATATATCTACTAGGCCTCTTTCATCCATTTCTTTTTGCAGGTCTAGTATATTTTTGTTGGGTTTCCATTTGGTTGACCTATCAAGTGTTGACAAGCCTGTGTTGAGGTCTCCCACAATTATTGTGTTATTATTGATATCCTTCTTCAGATTTGTCAACAATTGTATTAAATACTTTGCTGGACCCTCATTCGGTGCGTATATGTTTAGGAGAGTGATTTCTTCTTGCTGTACAAATCCCTTGATTAGTACATAATATCCATCTTTGTCCCTTACAATTTTTCTGAGTATAAAGTTTGTGTCATCTGATATTAGTATGGCCACCCCCGCTTTTTTAAGGGTGTTGTTTGCTTGAATGATTTTCCTCCAGCCTTTGATTTTGAGTCTATGTTTATTCTGACTATTCAGGTGTGTTTCTTGTAGACAGCAGAAGGTTGGCTTCAGTTTTTTGATCCATTTCGCCACTCTGTGCCTCTTAACTGGTGCATTTAGTCCATTGACATTGAGAGAAATAATTGTCATGGGATTTATTGCCATCTTTGTGTAGAAGTTTGGTGTGTTTTTTGTTCTGTCTTGTTTTTAGAGTAGATCTTTCAGTTTTTCTTTTAAGGCTGGTTTTGAGTCTGCAAAGATTTTGAGCTGTTGTTTATCTGTGAAGCCGTGTATACATCCGTCAAACCTGAAACTTAGTTTTGCTGGGTGCAATATTCTTGGCGAAGCATTTATTTCATTGAGTTTTGCCACTACGTCCCACCACTGCCTTCTGGCCTTGAGTGTTTCTGGTGACAGGTCTGCTGTAAATTTCAAGGATGCTCCGTGGAATGTAATTTCCCTTTTCGATCTTGCTGCTTGCAGTATTCTATCTCTATCGGTGGGTTTCATCATGGTGACTAGGATGTGTCTTGGGGTGTTTCTACTGGGGTCTTTTTTAGCTGGTACTCTTCGGGCATGCAGGATTTGGTCACATGTTTTCTTTAGCTCTGGTAGTTTCTCAGTGATGATGTTCTTAACCATTGATTCTTCCTGAAGATTTTCTTCTTGGGTCTCTGGAACTCCAATGATTCTGAAGTTGTTTCTGTTGAGCTTATCAAAGACTTCTATTTTCATCTTCTCATATTCTTTGAGTAAATTTTCCATTGTCTGATCATTTGATTTGAGGTTTTTTTCTAATCTCTTCTGCTGTGTAAAGTTGTTATGCATCTCATCTTCTAAAGCACTAATTCTATCCTCAGCTGCTGTTAACCTGTTGGAAAACTCATCCATTATGTTCTTCAATTCGTCTATTGAGTTTTTCAGACCTGTTATCTGATCTGATATTTCAGTTTGGAGTTTTCTGATTTCTGTCTTCATATTCTCTTGATTTTTATTAGTGCTCTGATTTATACTTTCTTTGATATCTGATAGCAACCTCCATATTTCGTCTCTAAACTCCATTTCTGAAAGACTGCTTAGGTAGTTGGTCGTTGTTGGGTCATCAGAGTTTCCATCTTCATTCTCTATGGTTGAAGTTGGTCTGCGTAGTCTCCCCATTGTCTCGCTTACGCTGTGGGTTTTTCTACGTGTTGTGGTGGTACTCATTGGCGAGGTGGAGTGCGCGGCCGCGAAGCGCAGCGGAGCGGCCGCGCTCCGGCCCCCAAACACTCACCTCAGCCGAGGCAAGCCGTCAGGGGATGCCTGGGGAGGCCCCCAAGTGTCTGCCAAGCAAAGAAAGGACTAGGGCTTTTTTATTGGTCCCAGAATACATAGAGAATGCCGTGGTACAGTCAGCCAGTCATCTGTAAATCGTGATCTTGGCATTTGGATAGACCAAAAGGTGACTTTGTCTTATCGTTCGCTGGTGAGGTAGGATAACTTGTTCTTAGGTCAAGTTGTTCACATTTTCCTCATTGTCAGGCACATGTTGCTGTCCGAGCACTATTAAGGAAGTCCCGGTTGGGATTTGTTTCCTGTGGCTGTTGTGAAGAAGTGTGTTGTTTCTATGTCTGTGGTCCAAGGTTCAAGACTGGACGGTCTCAGTCTAATCACCTGGGGTCTAGGTTGGGTCCACGTGACATATTTTTAAAGTGGGATATACCCCTGTATTGTAAACAAGTATGAGTTCTTATCCCTAATAAATAAGAGCTCGTTTTTATATGTAAGATTTCCCCTTTTTTAGTGTACCCTTGCAAGGAGAAGTGGTGCTACATTATATTGCTGTATACTGTTGATCTCTGCTTCCACTTGTTTGGAAAGTGCAGTTTCCTCTTTGAAGATGTGTTTAATCTCAATGTCATGGACTGTTTTACTGACTTGTTGTTCTATATACCTTATGATATCAGGTCTGACATCAAGGTCTTTAATAAACTTGGATTTTCCCTTCGTACATAATGTTAACTGGGGGTCTATGTTTGCTTTTTTTTGCAAGTGGCTATCATTTGAGGGTGAAGAGAGAAAAAACAAAAACAGATCACACACCGAAAAAATATAAAAATAGAAATAAAAATATGTGCTCAAGTATTTATATGACAAAAAAAGATTTTTAAGAAGTGAAGTAAAAAATTAATTAAAGGAACAAGGTGATGCAAGAAAGTATCTTACATTTGGGGAAAAGCAGGTAAAGAGGTAGTGTAATACAAGTCTTATACTTATGATGGTAGGATAGGTTTCCCCATTGTCGTTTGAGATTTTCTTGTGGTGTGTGGGGTCTTGGGCGCCTTTCATTCTCCCAGTCTGACCTTCTTGAGATTGGCAAAAAGATTTGTGGCAGGGAGGACTTGGGAAGAGTTCATGCATTGGAGAATACTTGTAAAGCTAAGTCTGGTTTCAAGTAACAGTCCACGTTAGGAAGGATTGGTAAGGAGGACCACGCAGCATGAGTCAGCAGGGGAGTTGGTTGCCTTTTCTTGTAGGGGGCGAGGTGTGGGTTTGACTGGTTGTGTCTTCGCTTGGTACTGGTTCACTGGGGTAGGAGGTCATACTTGATCCCTAATGGAATAGGAACTGAGGGTGAAGAGTTTTAATGTGGGGAATCTGGATGGGATTGCGGGGTGAAGGGATAGTCAAATTTTCAAAGGAGTGAAAGGGGAAAGTATATGGAAGGGGCTGGAAAGAAAAAAGAAAATAAATTAAAAAGAAAAGGAGACAAAAAGAAAAAAAAGAAAAAAAGTTGTGAGAAGAGTATAGAAAAGAGCGAGCAAATGCTAGTTTGTTTGAGTGTGTTCAATGAGTAGGGCCTGTAGTATAAGTCTATAGGTCACAGTTGCTGCTTCAGTGGTCTGGGTGGTCACGTGCTTCAAGTCCTAAATGAAGGTATTACCTAGAGATAAAGGGTATGTTAAATAGTTTTATCGGGACTTTCTCATAGTGCAAGCTGGGAATGGCATCTCGTGTGATTGAGCCCCAAGATGCAATCTTAGTTTGTCCACCCTTTGTATCCAAGAACGCCTGTGGACTGAAAAGCTGAGAGGTTATTTTAAATAAAGAAATATTAAGGCATTAAATAAAACATTTTTATGGAATGATCCGTTGGAGTCAGTGGTTTCCCAGGGTATCCTTTACCTGTAATTCTACATAAGATCCCTAAAGGCTTATTATGGGTCTTTGTAGTAGAAGGCTGATTACTTACCTGGTCTTTCTATGTTTCTGCTGTTGCTGTTTTTTTCTTTTTTTTTTTTTTTTGTGGTATACTGTGTAATCAAGATTTTGTGTAGTTCCTTTTTATGTGTTTTGGGCACTGCTCTCTGGTATATGTAGAATGATACAATGTTTGGGTTTTCTACCCTGTTAAAGCCTGTTATTTGACTGTTGAGTATTAGTTGTACATAAGGTGTATGTTCTAGGTGCTTCAGAATAGTGCTATCATTCTGTGTTTATCTTTCATCTTCTGGCTTACTTCATTTAACGTAATATGCTCTAGGTCTATCCACGTTGCTGAAAAGTCTATGATTTTATCATTTCTGACTGCGACGTAGTATCCCATTTTGTTATAGATACCACATCAATAATCGATTCATCTGTTGTTGGACATCGAGGTTGGTTCCAAGACTTGGCAATTATACTGAGTGCTGCAAAAAATAGTGGGGTGCACACATACCTTGGAATGAATGTCCTTTCCACTTGGGGGTAGATACCTAGGAGAGCAATTGCTTGGTCAAATGATAGCTTAATTCTGAGTTCTTTGAGCACTCTCCAGACTGTTCTTCATAGGTGTTGGACTAGGGGGCATTCCCAACAGCAGTGGATGAAAGTGCTTTTCATGCTGCATAGATTATTCCTATTATTTTTTATGTGAGCCATCATCACTGGTGTAAGGTGGTACCTCATTTTTGTCTTTATTTGGACTTCCCTAATGATGAGAGAAGGGGAGCATGTTTTTATGTGTTTGTTGGCCATCTTTTGGTCTTCCTCAGAGAAATGTCTATTCATTTCATCTTTCCATTTTTATGGCTTTATTTGGCTTTGGGGGGGCTCAGCTTTCTCAGTGTTTTGTATATTCTGGATATCAGCCCTTTATCTCATATGATGGGTGAAATTATTTTTCCCAGTCAGTTAACGGTCTTCTAGTGTTAAGTAGGGTTTATTTTGCCATGCAGAAGCTTTTTAGTCTGATGTAGTCCCATTTGTTTGTTTGATGCTAAAGTTCTTGCCATTGGTGCTCCATCCTCGAAGACCTTTTTCATATGTAGGTATTCGAGTGTTCTACCTACTTTATTCTCTATAAACCTTATAGATTCGGGTCTAATTTTGAGGTCTTTGATCCATTTTGAATTGATTTTTGTATAACGAATGAGGTATGGGTCAATTTTGAATTTCTTACAAATAGTTTTCCAGTTGTACCAACGCTATTTGTTGAAAAGACTTGCTTTTTCCCATTTCACGTTCTTGGCTCTTTTGTCAAATATCAGTTGACTGTATATCTGGGAACTTATGCCTGGAAATTCTGTTCTAACCCACTGGTCTGAGGCTTTCTCTTTGTACCAGTACCATGCTGTTTTGATCACTAGGCTTTATAGTATAGCTTCATGTTAGGTAAGGAGATGCCACCCCACTTCCTGTTTTTAGTATGTGTTTGACTATCCTGGATCTTTTGTGGTTCCAGATAAATGCTATGATTGATTGTTCTAAGTCTTTAAAGAATGATGTCTGATTTTGGGTGGGGATTGCATTAAATCTATATAGGAGTTTGGGTAGGATGGTCATTTTGACTACATTGATTCTACCTACCCATGAGCATGGGATGTTCTTCCAATTCCCAATATCCTCTTCAATTTCTTTCTGAAGTGTTTTAAAGTTTTCCAGGTATAAATCATTCACTTACCTTATAGGTTTGATACCTAGGTACTTGATGTTTTTTGATACTATTTTAAATGGAGTTGTATTCTTAATCTCTCTTTTACTTCATTATTTGTATAGAGAAATGCTACTGTCTTTTGTGTATTGACTTTGCAACCAGCCACTTTGCTGTATTGGTTTTTGTTTCTAGGAATTTTAGTGTAGACTCTTTAAAGTTTACCATGTATATCATCATCTCATCTGCAAAAAGAGGTAGTTTTAATTCCTCTTTCCCTATTTGAATTCTTCGATTCCCTTCTCTTGCCTGATTGCAATCGCTAGGACTTCTAAGACTATATAGAGTGGATATCCTTGCCTAGTTCTTGACGTTAGTGGGAATGCTCTCTGTTTTTCTCTATTAAGAATAATATTGGCTATGGGCTTTTCATAGATAGCTGTAACTATCTTAAAAAAGGTTCCTTCCAGTCCTATTTTGCTTAAAGTTTTCAACATGAATGGGTGTTGGCTTTTGTCAAATGCCTTCTCTGCATTGGTTGATATGATCGTGTGATTTTTGTCTTTTTTGTCATTGACGTGGTGTGTGATGTTGATTGATTTGCGTTTGTTAAACCAGCCTTGCATCCCTGGGATGAAACCCACTTGGTCATGGTTTATAATCTTTTTGATGTAGTGCTGGATTCGGTTCGCTAAGATTTTGTTGAGTATTTTTGCGTCTATGTTCATTAGTGAAATTGATCTGCAGTTTTCTTTCTTGGTGGTATCTTTGCCCTCTTTGGAAATCAGAGTGATATTGGCCTTATAAAAGGAATTGGGGAGGATTTTGTCTTTTCAATTGTTTGAAAGAACCTGTGGATCTGTGGAAGTAATTCTTCTTGGAATGTTTGATAGAATTCACCTGTAAAACCATTTGGGCCTGGACTTTTGTTCTTGGGGAGTTTCTTAATTACTGTTTCAATTTTCTCCGATGTGATTGTCCTGTTTAGGCTTACTACATCCTCCTTTCTAGTCTTGGAAGCTAATATTTTTCCAAGAATCTATCACTTTCTTCTGGGTTCTCTAGCCTAACTGAGTGTAGTTGTTTATAATATGCCCTCATGATGTGTTGGATTTCTTGGGGTTCTGTTGTAATCTCTCCCCTTTCATTTGTGATCCTGCTTATTTGGGTGTTTTCCTCTATTTTTGGTGAGTCTTACCAGTGGTTTGTCTATCTTGTTTATTTTTGAAAAAAACAACTCCTGGTCTCATTGATTTTCTGTATTGTTTTCTTAGGTTCTATGTTGTTTATTTGTGCTCTGGTTTTTATTATTTTGTGTCTTCTGGTTGTATTTGGGTTTCTTTGTTG
>NW_026060356.1:0-30680 GCF_024139225.1 Suncus etruscus
GGTGTCACATCTGGCATTTCTCAGTGCTTACTCTGAGCTCTGCACTCAAGAAATAATTCCTAATTTTGGCTGGGGTCCATATGAGATACAGGGATTAATCCCAGGTCAACTCCCATAATAACCTTCTGTTATTATTTCTCCATACCCTGTATTTTAAAATCAGCCATTGCTAGTGTAGAGCAATTAATCTTGCCAAAGACTTATTTTTCTCATTTTAAAAAGTTAAAATTCGTCAGCTTCTGGTCTGGACTATTCTTTAGTATTTTTTTAAATTTTCTTTGTAATTGACTTCTGTCCTTGGCTTATTTTTCAGTTTTTTTTTTTTTAATGGGTTCTGTTGTACTTCTTCCAACATCTTGTTTTAAATGTGTATTAATAGACCATTTGTTTCCAACCTTTCTTGCTTCTGAAAATATATTTGAAGCAGCAAATTTTCCTCTACTCACCATATCCCAGGGATTTTGCTATATAAAGTGTTCCTTTTGTTATAGTTCAAAGTCTTTCATAATTTCCTGTTGCTTTTTGAGGATTATCTAGTGAAGTTTTTTGCCCTTCCTAAGCTTACATGATTTGGGGGGGGGGGAGGAACCTCTTATTGAATTTAATTGTTTTTGTTTTGAGTTCCACTCAGTGACATTAGGGCTTACTCCTGGCTCAAGGGTCACTTCAGAGTGGGTTCAGGGGACTATATGGGATTCTGGGGATCAAACCTTGGCCAGCCACATGCAAACTCTCCATGTATCAAGCCTCTTAGAAAATAACTTATCTTTTTTATAATTAAGGTATAAGTTTATAGTTTGGTAGTTAAAGAGCAGAGTCCATAAGTACTAATTCTATATTTAGTTTCTTTTCTTTTGTTTTTGTTTTTGGGCCACACCCAGCGGTGCTCAGGGGTTACTCCTGGCTGTCTGCTCAGAAATAGCTCCTGGCAGGCACGGGGGATTATATAGGACACGGGATTCAAACCAACCACCTTAGGTCTTGAATTGGCTGCTTGCAAGGCAAACACCACTGTGCTATCTCTCCGGGCCCTTTCCTTTCTTTTTTTTTTTTAATTTTTTTTTTATATTTTGGGTCACACCCAGTGGCACTCAGGGGTTTCTCTTGTCTCTGCACTCAGAAGTCACTCCTGGCAGGCTTAGAGGACCTTATGGGATGCAGAGGATCAAACCTGGGTCCGTCCCAGGTCAGCCACGTGCAAGGCAAACACCCTACTGCTGTGTTATTGCTTTGGCCCAGATTTTATACTTTTTTGTTCAAATGCAATACCCTAGTATAATGAAGCTGGTAAGTTCAGATCCCAAGATGTAGAAGTCACTGGTGAAGTCAGAGTCGCTGGATGTAGAAGTCACAGGTAAGGTCAGATCTCTGGCAAGTAGAGCACTTACATAGAAGAATGCCCCAGCCTCTTTGGGAGAGTAAATCTGTTTATTGTAGATGGGAAAGGAATATTTATATTAGGGGAGAGTAAGGTGTGGATTCTGTGTCAGCCAATAGGGTAGGAGGTGAGAAGGAATTACAATAGGGGGTGTGCTTCTGTGTTTAGGGAAGAAGGGTAAAAGGATTAGGGAAAGCAGGGTGTTTGCTCTGGATGTTAAAACAGGGTTTGTGCTTAAGATGAATAGCTATACCCTAGTATGTTTGACTAGCGTGGCATGAGCCTCTGGATATGAACACAATACATATTTGTGAACAACATAGATCTTGAAAATATACCTTCAAAAGTGCTCACTAGGGGCCAGAAAGATAGTGTAATGGGCAAGCCTTGTATATGACTTACCTAGATTTAATTTCTGGCATGCCATATGGTCTTTAGAGCCCACCAGGAGTGGTCCCTGAGCAGTCAGGAGTAAGCCCTGCACACTGCCAGGTGTGGCTCCAAAACAAAATAAAACAAAAAGCATGATGATGATAATAATAATGGTAATAATAATCATCTCAATGAGCACCTCCATTAAGTAACTGGATGATACTGCCAGTTTTCTCACCCTTTCTAAACCTGTAAGACATTTGCCCTAAGACTACACAGAAACTGCTCTGAGTTTAAGACTGTTTCTTACCCCCTTTTTATTGCCTCTGGTATGTTCCACCCTGGCAGCAAACACAGATGGTGATGAATAGTGACCTCAGAAACAATCAGTGTGGCCCACTGCTAAGATGTCAGTCCTCCTTTGCTTCTAAGAGTCGTCCCTTTCCAAGAAGAATTTGGGACATGTCCAAGTAAGAACATCCAGGGCCTCTCCCTCAGCCTGGGCTCCAGAATGAATCTTTCCAGGGCTCTTAACTCCAGGCCAAAGGTTCAGGGTCACACCACAGGGTTTTTCTAGCCGAGACTGAAACCCCAATAAATCTATTCCCTCAGGCGCCCCCTACACACATCTATGAACAAAGCCTATGTCAATATCTCCTCCAAGGATGGCCCAATAGAGAATTTCAGTAATAACCACATTACTCATCCCAGAAAAGTGATTTATTGAAATGCACAACCAAATATCAAGGCAGACGTCACTTTAAAAAGGCAACCACTGGGGCCGGAGAGATAGCATGGAGGTAAGGCGTTTGCCTCTCATGCAGGAGGTCATCGGTTCGAATCCCGGCGTCCCATATATGGTCCTCCCGTGCCTGCCAGGAGCAATTTCTGAGCCTGGAGCCAGGAATAACCCCTGAGCACTGCCGGGTGTGACCCAAAAACCACAAAAAAAAAAAAAAAAAAAAAAAAAAGGCAACCACTGGGCCCGGAGAGATAGCACAGCGGCATTTGCCTTGCAAGCAGCCGATCCAGGACCAAAGGTGGTTGGTTCAAATCCCGGTGTCCCATATGGTCCCCCGTGCCTGCCAGGAGCTATTTCTGAGCAGACAGCCAGGAGTAACCCCTGGGCACCGCAGGGTGTGGCCCAAAAACAAAAACAAACAAACAAAAAAAGGCAACCACGTCTTTCACTGATTCCTGTCTTAGATACAAAACAGCCCACGCACGCGCTCCATTAGCTTTCAGAGCAATAATGTGGCTTCCAACTCAATAAAGGGCTTCTGATAAAAACACACTGTACTTTTCTGCCTGCTCTCCCCACCTCTTTTAAAATAGTTTTTCATATATTGCATCAGCACTTTCTCAGCTTTGAACCTCGGCAAGAAGGAGCGAGTATTATGCTGTCTCCATATTAATGACAAGAACATAGTGTGGCACCCAATGTGCGGTCCACGTTGGGTCTCTACAGACATTACTTCATTTGACCTGCCTGCATGCCAGGCAGGGCTAAAGGGATGAAAATTCTCCATCAGAGGCTAGAGTGATAGCACATCAGTAGAGCATTTGCCTTGCATGCAGAAATGTCCCAGGAGGGACCTGGATTCAATCCCTGGCATCCCATATGGTCCCCCAGTCAGGAGGAGCGATTTCTGAGCGTAGAGATAGAAGTAACCTGAGCGCTGCCGGGTGTGACCCCAAAATCAAAAATAAAATAATAAAATAAAATAAAATAAAATACATGCGAGGTTCGTGCCAGTGGGAGGGATCTTGCTGCCCAGACCCCTTGAAAGAAAGGGCTGCAGGGCTGAGAAAGCAAATGCAACGCGAGTGGGCAACGGTTATGTAATAATGTCCACTCGACCCGACCCGGGATGCAAGAGTCAGAATTCAGGACTCAGCTGAGCAAGAAATTTGCAACCTCAGGTCCTGCAAACCAGGCACCGCCCCGGAGAAACCACGCCCCTCGGTAATAGCCACGCCCTGATCAGCTCCCCCCGTCCGCCTTCCGGTAATAGCCACGCCCCTTCCGTATTGGACCACGCCCCTTCCGGCGCACACGTGTGGCCCAGCGGCGCGTCTCCTTCCCACGCTGCGTCCACCTGCTGCAGTCCCCGGGGTGCAAATCCCGCCCCGCGTTCTCCCCGCACGGCCATGGGGGTCCACAAGAGGAAGGCCCAGGGCGGCCCGGAAGGCGAGGCATCTCCGGCGGGTGCTACAGCCAAGCGGACCCGCAAGGAAGAATTCACGGGCGTGCGCTTCAAGGCTCAGCTCCGGGACCCTCAGGGCCCTGCAGCGGGTGAGTTGCGAGGTCGCAGCAGTCTGCAAAGTTGAGTGGTTTGCGTCAGTGCTTCCTTCCTCCCCCACCTTGCACACTCTGTCATCTCGCCCTATCTAAGTTTTTTGGGTTTTGGCGGGAGTAGTACTCCCAACTCTGTGCTCAGGTATTACTTACTCGTGGCAGGCTCGGGAAACTAACTATAGGGGATGCCAGGTATTGAACCCGGGTCAGCCCTACCCTCTGTACTGTTGCTCAGACCCCTCTCCAGTGGAGTCATATGGGGCTCTCTAGCTGACTACGATGCTAGGATGTGTGTGTGTGTGTTAAGACCCCAAAGGGCTTTCTTGCTGACTATGATGCTAGGGTGTGTGTGTGTGTGTGTGTGTGTGTCTTCAAAAAGACCCCAAAGGGTTTTCCTGCTGACTATGATGCTAGGATGTGTGTGGGGGGGGGAGGGGGTCTTAAAGTTGGTGTAGGCATGGCCTCATTCATTCATGTCCCTTTTCTCCCCAAGCCCCAACAATAAATTGGGTGTGGGCGAGAGAATACAGCAAGGGGCCTAACAAGGTCCTTGAGATTCTTGCCAAGGTATGGGGCAGGTGCCCGTGGTTGTGTGTTTGTGTGTGTCACCTGTGGGGAAGGGGGTGCCGCCTCTCGGGCACCCAGGCCATAAGTATCTCCTCATGGTTCGGGTCAGCTCTGACTCAGAACTTTCTATGGGTTCTTCATTTTGGGTTGGTCGGTGGCGCATTGCCACTGGGACCCACTTGCCAAGATCACAAAGGATAGTTCAGTCTTTAGTTCTGGATCCTCTGAGATCCAGAGAAAGAATGTAGAATGGGCCCCAGGCCTTGTCATTTGTTTTTTTTTTTTTTGGGGGGGGGGGTACACCCGTTTGATGCTCAGGGGTTACTCCTGGCTAAGTGCTCAGAAATCGCCCCTGGCTTGAGGGGGGCCATATGGGACACGGGGTAGCGCTTGCAAGGTAGACGCAGACACCTTACCTCTATCGCCACCTCACCGGCCCCAGGCCTTGTCATTTCTCCTGGAACCAAGGTGGCTGTGGATTTGTGAGCGGATTCTGTAATTAAAGCTTCGTGTACACTCTATGCTGTAAGCCACTATGTTGGGGGAAGTAATATAGATGATGAGATTCCATGTCAGGCAACCTGGCTGCAGCTGCATGGCACAATAAAGCCGGGACAATGTTTCTTCTACGTTAACAAAATTACAGGGCAGGTAGGTAGGAAAGAGAGAACATAGAGGAGGGATCTGCCTTGCATGTGGCTGACATGGGTTCGATCACCATCATTCCATATGTTCCTCTGGGCACTGCCAGGAGTGATTCCTGAGCCAGGAGTAAGCTCTGTGTGTCGCCCAGGTGTGCCCCTCCCCTCAAAAAAGGGAAATTACAGTGGCAGATGGGAGATACAGAACACAGGAATGGCATTTGCCTTGCCTGTGGCAGATGATCCCATATGATCATGGCTCTATGTAATGGTCCTGGGACCACTGCCAGAAGCAAGCTCTGAGCACCTTCCAAATTCATATACATTCCGCCCTCCAAATGAAGGAAATAAAAGAAATGACAGTGGCTAGAGTAGATCTGTTGCTGATTATTAACTCTGGTATTTGCTTGTCAGGTTGTTTTTTGTTTTTTTTTGTTTTTGTTTGGGGGGGTTTGTCTTTTTTTGGGGGGCCATATGTGGTGTTGGGGATTGAACCGGGGTTGACTGCATGCACAGTAAGCACCATCCCTGCTGTACTGTAGTCCCAGCCCCAACATGAAACCATTTTGAAAGGTTTTTTAGTTAGTTTTTTTTGTCTACACCTGTCAGCACTTGGGTTACTCCTGGCTCTGTGCTCAGAAATTGCTCCTGGCTTGGAACCATATGAATGCTGGGAATTGGAATCAGGGTCCATCCTGGATCAGCATGTACAAGATAAATGCCCTACTGCTGTGCTACCACTACTGCCCTAATTATTTTGAAAGTGTTGGTTTAATCAAGTTCATCCCTTTGATTAGCAAATCAATGTATTTGTGCTGTATCCGTATATGTTAAAAGAAATTCAAGAAGTTGATTGTTAGGCTATTTAGTCAGACATGGACTTAATTACTCATGCCCAGGTGCTAGGTTGGCCGAGTTCAGGCCTGGTCTCGATGTAGAGACCACAGTGTGTATGTAACGGGGCCAGAACTGGGACTATTACACCATAATCACCATCCTGAGCTCAGTTAGCACCCTGTTCTGCATGGAATTGCTTTTGCATGTAGGTGGCGGTGATGTTCCCCTCTGCTCTGGGTGACTTTCTTGTCTGTGACACGCAGTTTGTTCACCGTATTCTCCAGGAGGACCAAATCTACCCTCAGAACTCACTCCTAGCTGGGCACTGCACCCTCCAATATGCACTTCCTTATTTCTGACTATTGGCTGTACATTCTAGGCTAGTGCGGGCAGGCAGATGCCTTACAGTTTGTGCCACTGCTCCGGCCTTATTTTATTTTAATTTTTTTTTTTGAGCAAACAAAATCTCAGCTGTTATCTATATTAGTGATAAAGAAGAAAATGTTGAAAAGAGAAATTAAGCAAAAGAGAAAATGAGGGGCTGGATCGGTGGCACAGAGCGGTAAGGTGTCTGCCTTGCTGGTGCTAGCCTAGGACAGACCGAGGTTCGATCCCCTGGCATCCCATATGGTCCCCCAAGCCAGGAGCAATTTCTGAGCACATAGCCAGGAGTAACCCCTGAGCGTCACTGGGTGTGGCACCCCCGGAAAAAAAAGAGAAAATGAGCAAAAAGGAGATTTAGAGAGAAAAAAGCAGAAGACATTCAGAGAGAAAATAAATGATCAAAAGAGAAAAAAGATAGAAAATGAGCAAAAGATTTTTGTAATATAGAAAAATAATTTTAAAAAGAAAATGAGCAAAAGAAAAATTTATTAAATAGAGAATATTTCCCCTTAGATAGATAGATAAAATAGAAAGTGAAAAATTCTGATAACCCCACAACATTCCTTATCAGCAGGAAGCAGCTAGAAAGAATTCTTTGCTCTATTACACAAAAGGATCAGAGTTTTCCACTTTATCTGAATAGGCATAGATTTTATAGAAAGTTAAGTTACTATTTATGGTCCCTAAACATTGTTTCGTTTCTTTCCTACACCTCCTCTATCAACTTTGGGGCTTTCAAAATAAGATACTAGAAGATATTAGATATTAAGATATATATAGATATATATAGATATATATATCTATATATATATCAAGATATTAGAAGCAGAAATGCAGCTGACTTCCACTTTGCTAGAAGATTTGCAGAAGACTATCACTTGACTAAACTCCACTGACCGCTGAGGATAACTCTCCAGATATATGAACAGTATAGAGATAACTTATGTACAATATTGAGGATAACTGACTTTCCTGAACAATACTATTTTATTTATGTAATTTTTTAATTTATGTAATATTTAAAAAAAATTTAACATAAAAAGGGGAAAATTATTGATGTATTTAAGGGAATTAGTCAGTGTACTTTAAGGGGTGATCACATGTCCCCTGTAACTGACAGCTGCTCCCAAAGTATAAAAAGGAGAGCCTGGCAGTTATTGGGGGTACTCAGGGAAAAGACTGGAGCAGAGCCTGAGCATCAGCGAAATGCTGCCTATTTCGCCTCTCCCCCTCCCTCTTGAACCCTAATGCTCCATAGCTACAGGCCTCCCCCGGCCCTCTCTGGCTGATAAATTACTACGGAGCTCTCTCTCAGAACACCCTCCCATCCAGCTGCAAACTTCAGGTTGGGAATAAAAAGATATATTATTTCTACCTCCCTCCTTTCCCCCCTTCCTCCCCCAATCCTTCCCTTCCCCCCAACCCAGCTGCTGGGGTGGCAGTACCAGGTTGCTATACCCCTGTAAGAGTGAGAAGGCAACTTGTATGTCTTTGGCATATTTATTTCTCGCTGTCCCCCAAAGGCCCAGCCATCTCTCTGTCCCTAAAGTCAGGAAGGACTCTCCCATCTCCTTTCACGTAGCTGAACCATTCATTTCCCAGGTACTTGCACGCCTGTAGGGTACAGAGGCAGCCCATTCCCTTTGCTCTCTGATTGTATCCCCACTGTTGGGGAGGTCAAGGAGGTGCCTGCAGTTGCCCCTGACTTCTCTGGTATTGGTTGTGGTACCTGTGGCTCCTCCCCACCCCACCCCCCACCTTCATTTTGTGGGCCGAAGTCCTGGCATTCTTCCCTCATAACTGTCCAGCTCCCCCTGGTCATGGTGGGCTCCTTGCTTGTGACTCACATGGGGTCTTTTCTTTTCCCCTCAAGTCCTCCCATCTTATCCGCCTTTGTTGGAGTTTTGAGACTTTGATCTTCTCCCTAATTTCTGATGTCCTTTCCCCCTTTCCCCCGCATAACCCCCCCAGTCTCTCCAACACCACAGCTTGCACCCAGCTGGAATGATGGTCTAGTGGTCTTGTGGTTCCAGTGCCCCCAATCCAGGACAGGGTATTGGTTCCTGGCATAGCCAGGCCTCACCCGTCCCATATCTCTGCCCCTTCTTTCTGTACTTCTTGAGTCCTGAGGGGTTCTGAAGGTCAGGACCCACCCCAGAATCTCAGCCTGACCTTTCCCCACAGCTGCAAGATTGGGAGTTAGGGGAGGGTGTGTGTGTCCTGCTCAGCCCCAAGTGCTCATGGCCACCCCTGTGACCATACCCGGCTTATATGAGTCCTGGCTTGTGCGAGTCCTGGCTGAAGGGTGCTGGGGGTCCCCCCCAAGCAGCCAGTCTGGGTCACCCTGAACATGACAACATGAATCTCTTACAGCCCTGGAAGCCTTCATCTCGGCTGCCAAGAAGCTCCCGCGGGAAGATGCATACGATGTGGTGGAAGGTTACATCAAGATCTCTGTGGAGTGCTCCGAGATTTTCCAGCTCCTGAGCGGGGAGAAGAGGCCTGAAAGCGAGGTTCGGGACCCCCTTCACACACATTCCCAGGCGATGAGGTCCTGTGTGCACTTCCCAGATGCCCTGGGTGCCGAAAGCCATGTTATATGAACAAGTGATACACACAGAAAGAAAGGGAGGAGCTGAGAGGCTTTCATTTTGCTTTCCTTTTTCTTTCTTTTTTTTTGGGGGGGGGGGGGGTTTGGGCCATGCCCAGTGGCACTCAGGGATTGCTCCTGGTTCTGCATTTAGAAATCGCCCCTGGCAGGCTCAAGGGATCATAAGGGATGCCAGAGATTGAACCGGGGGTGGGGGTGGGGGTCTGTCCTGGGTCGGCCACATGCAAGGCAAACACCCTACCATTGTGCTCTTGCTGCAGCCCCTTTTTTCCTTAATTAAAAAAAAAATTTTTTTTTTGCTTTTGGGGCCACATTCATTCCTGGTTCTGTGTTCAGGGATCATTACTGGTAGACCATATGAGTACAGGGGATTAAACTCAGGTTTGTCATGTGCAAGGCAAGCACTCTCCACACTGTCCTTTCTCTTTTCATTCTCCCTTTTCTTGTTTGATGATTTGGGTTTGGGAAGTCTCACCAAGTTTAGTGCTTGGAAGTCATTCATGGCAGTGCTGGGGGATGAAGTGTCCCTTTGTAGTGATGGAAAGCTGAACTCGGACCCACCACATGCAAGGCAAGCACCTTCCCCCCACTTCCAAGCTTTCTTGTTCCCTCTCTCAAACCCAGATCACTGATACTTTGACTTTGTTCACTGCATTTGCATTTGTAGTGGCAAAATATGAACAAAATAGAGATGTGAGTTCTCTGGACTCAGGTGTTTTCTTAGTTTTCTGCTTCCAGACAGGTCCGAGACTTGGGGTCTTTAGGTGCCTGTTGAAGTTTTGAGGGATTGTTGCTACGGGGTTGCAGACTGAACTTTTCTTGACTTTTCCAAGTCCTTGTCCTTCCAATTTCTGGGCCACAACAATAGCACAGTGAGTAGGGTGTTTGTCTTGCATGCAGCCAACGTAGGTTCAATTACCAGCGTCCTATATCGTCCTCAGAGCCCCTCCAGGAATAACCCCTAAGTGCAGAGCCAGGTATAGCCCCTGAGTACCACTGAGTGTGTATATAAATATATATAATATATATATATAATTATAATATATAAATAAAACAAAACAACAAAACAAACCAGAAATTTCCCTGTTACATGGTACACCCACTGGCTCAGCTCCCTTTAGTGAGGCAGTTGTAACCATCATGTCCCTGGTGCCTTGCAGTGATGGGGTTCAGTGGCCATTTCTCACCCTGGCCTCAAGGTCTGGAACAGGCCCAACTCTGTCACCCTGCAGGGTTTCAGCCTTGCGAGTGGCCAGGAACCAGAGGTTGGAGGAAGGAAGGGAAAAGGAACCTGGCATGCCCACATGAGTTTCCCACTCTGCCTTCCAGATGTTGCTCATATACCAGGCCCTGGAGGCCATCCTGTTGCGCACGGCCAGCGATCTCTCCCACTTGCACATGGTGGGGACCAGCATCGTCAAGAAGCTTCTGGGCAGCCATATGAAGCTGCTGGGCGAGTCTCTGTATGCCTCAGGATACAGGTGGGTGCCCGCCATGCCGCAATGCTCACCCAGGCCCTGTCCACTATTCGCTGTCCTTGGCCTCCAGTGCATGGGGGCACCTGGCGTATCGGTCCTCAACCCTTCAAATGGCCTGTGCTTTCATCCCAGCTGGGCACTGCTGCCTTCTGCCCAGGTCTCTGAGAAGTACCCTTGTCTCAGTGCTGAAAAACATCTCTTAGTCCAAGCCTGCCTGTGACCTTCAACTCTCTCCACCAACTATTGCGCTGCGGGGCTGTCACTCACGTGCGTGTCTTAGCCCCCAGCTGGCTTGTCCAGCTCCATGGCAGCCGGGCATGTAGTTGGCATCCTACCACAGTGGCTTGATTGCTGACACGCTTGTCCCTCCCTGTCCCTGTGCAGAATGTCTCGAGCCTGCCTTAGCCTGTTGGCTGCTATGGTGTCCCAGGGGCCTGAGGCTGCTAGGGATGTGTCCGGCCATCTCGATTTGAACAAGAAGACCTTGTACACCCTGGTCACCAAGAGGGATTCCAAGGTAAGGGGGCCCTGTGTGGGAGGGCAGAGGGCAGGGGGTGGCTGCTGGTGTCTGGCTGGGAAGGAGGGGTGGGAAGCTTGAGACCAGTCTCCTGGCAGAGGCTGCTATGGGAGACATCTGAGGATAGTCCCTGCTGCTTGGTGTCTCTGGAGTCTCTAAATCCTTCTTTGTAATACAATATGGCCTCGTGGCACGGCCCAGTGGGGACCTGACCTTGTGGCAGGGCGAGGACTAGTGCAGGGTGGATGGGTAGCAGGAAAAGTGTCCTGTGACTGGCTTGTGGGGGGCCATGTGGTTTTACCAAGGCTCTTGAGGACTGTGTGCAAGTTTTGGGGGCTTGTGGAGCTCAACTGAAAGCCCTCAGTGGGTGCCTTTTTTCCCTCCTTGTGCCAGGGCCTGTGAGTTGCCAGGCCCAGCTCCTGGCCCTCGACCCCAAATCAGGACTCATGTCCCCTCAAGGTGGGGGAAGGGTGCTGGGGCTGATAGTCTATACGGCCAGACCATGGCAACAGCTAACCATGCTGTGTCTGCAGCCCAAGTCTTGAATGCAGTACCAAAGCGGTCCATGTCTGTGGCTGGTGTGAGCAGAGATGTGTGCAGTTCCCAGGGGGAGGCGGGCTGTGAAATGACTTGCCCCTCCCCAGTTTCTCTTGGGGTGTTTCAGATATTGAAGGAGGTGAGAGGAATGCCTATTGGGAAGGAGAGATGCACCCCCATCTCACAGGACGACCTGGTGTGGCTGGGGGCTGGTCCGGCCTTGCCCTGGGCTTTGGGTCCGGGAAGGCAGCTGGGCTGCTACTCAAGAGCTGCCCTCTCGCTGAGTGTGGGACTGGGGGGCTCTGAACCACACAAACATGTGTTCTCTTTAATCCCCTCCAGGGAGCACCCGACGTTCGCCAGGCTTACATCCAGTTCGCCCTCTCCTTTCTGGTCACCGGGGACAGCAGCACGGTGGTGCAGGTGCTGGAGCTGAAAGGTGCATCTACGGGCCGCATGGTCTGTGGGAGGAGTTGCCGGGGCTTTCCCTGCTGGAGCAGTGCAAACTTGGTGGCTACTGTGTGCACGTGTGTCTCTGGGTCTGTGAGTGTGCGACTGTCTCACCAGATATGCATGCATGTGTGTGTGCTTATGTATATGCCTCACAGGTATGTGGGTGTGTGTCGGGGTATCTGAGTTTCATGCTTGTGTGTGTTTCTGTATATGTCACCCTGGTGTGCTTTCTGTGTGTTTGTATATGTCTCCCTGTGTGTGTGCACGTATCTCTGGGTATCTGTGTGCATGAGTGTCTCACCAGTTGTGCATGTATATGTGTGTGTGTATGTCTCACTGCTGGGCTCTCGCTCCAGACATCCACACTTGGAAACTCCTTAGCAAGTGCTGTCACTGTGTCTCTGGATATTCACGGTATGGCAGAAATAATCATTCTTGCTCGAATTGGTGAGCGAGGGGAAAACTCTGCTAGAGGAGAAAGAGGGCCTTGCTTGCCGTGCCGGTCATGTTCTCGCCCGTTTCCCTTTTGAAGCTGCCTTTGGAGTTGAATCCTCTACAACTTTTGCTTTCATTTCAGAATTCATCCCTTGCATCTTCAGCTCAGGGATAAAGGAAGACAGGATTTCTACCATCAATATTTTGCTATCTACACTGAAAACAAAGGTACGGGTGTGGAGACTTGTTCCTGGTTCTGGTGTCACTTTTTCTCAGGTGTTTATGGAACTCTGGAATTGGGGGAGTGAGAATGGTCTTAGACAGAAACCCAACACAATGGTAGCAAGCAGGCCTAGGCTCGAAGTTGAGAAGTGGGAACCAGTCTCTTGGGGGTCAGACCAAGCAGTAAGAGAGTATGGCCTCATCTCCCCATTCTTCCCAGGTAACTTGATTTTAACTGCAAGTGCTTTAGACGTCTTAGCGTCCCTAAGCAAAAACCTTAGTGGGTCAGATCCACTGGAATAAGCGGGTACACAAGGTGGACGAATATGAAATATGAAAATGAAATGAATGAGACCACACAAAATGCATTGTATGGGGACCCTCGTCCAAGGGACGAGAGACAAATTTACCTTTCTGCTGATGACATTTATTTTTTTTATTTATTTTTTTTTTTTTCGGTTTTTGGGCCACACCCGGCAGTGCTCAGGGGTTACTACTCCTGACTGTCTGCTCAGAAATAGCTCCTGACAGGCACGGGGGACCATATGGGACACCGGGATTCGAACCAACCACCTTTTGGTCCTGGATCGGCTGCTTGCAAGGCAAACACCGCTGTGCTATCTCTCCGGGCCCTGCTGATGACATTTATAAGCACAAACTCTGGTATTCAAGGTGTCCTCAGGGAGAACAAAGAGCTGGAGAGCAGTACAATGGGGAAACAGGCCTAGAATTTACATATCAAAACAACTATCCTATAGGTGAGAAAGACCTCTGCTAGAGGGCTGTGAAAACCAGAGCTAGAGATGTTTTTGGTTTAGCAAAAAGCAGGTTTTTCAAGAAACCAGGAGTGGGACAGAGATATTTATGATGTTTATCTGGTTGCCGGAAAATAGATTTTAGGGGGGACGGAAATAATTGTTTACCATCATAGAGCTAGACTCAGAAAAACAAGCTGCTGGCGCCAGGTTATAGGAACTAGCCAGCAGGGAACTTTTGGCGGGCTTTTGGTACTGACATTTCTTTGTCTGTAGGAGAACTGAGGCTGGATGTCTATAGTGTCCAAATAAAGAGAAAATGTAATGTTACAGCCAATGTTGGAATTACCGCCAACAATGCACGCAAAGGGTCAAATGATTGACTTCGCTAAGCGGGCCTTTTGGCAAATAATTCTTTTGGAGGAAGGCACTGCACCAGGAAAGAAAAAAGCACGTCTGGTGCGTGCTTTCTTTAAGTGGGGGGTAACATGCAAGACCCTGCCCATTCCTGGGAGGAGTCTTGGAAAGGTTAGATAAGGCTTTGACCAGAGAGGATTAAGGGCTTTTGGCCTTTTGGTCTTTGGCTAGGATGGAAGTTGGAGGTGACATGGATGAAAGAAGAAAGATGTAGGGTTAGCTAAGAATGGCATGCGTAAATGGTTAGCAGCCACATCTGATGGCCAGGGCAATAAAGATGTTATTTCTCTGGAAGCCTGACTGTGAGTGAGTTCAATACCTGTCGTTTTCCTGAACCCAGACCCGCCAGTTAATGGGGAATGGAGCCACGTGGCCGGGGCCTAAGAACAAAGGCCTCCATCCACCATCCAAGGCCATTCTAAGGGCTGTTTTGCAACATCTGGCGATTCCTGCACCTGGTCTGTGACTTTCATTGGATTCCAAAAAGGATCCATCATAAAGACTAAAAGAAATGTTGTGGCCTGTCCTAGAAGCAAGCTCGCCAGGGAAGCAGCATGCAGGGGGCCAGGCTGGCCATTTCTGTAGTGTCTGTTTCACTCCCTGACTCCCTAATTGCATATGTTGCCAGGTGCATTATGAGTTATCTGGCCCAGGGGCTGGAATGATAGCACAGCAAGGGAGGGCGCTTGCTTGCATACAACCAACTTGGGTTTGATCTCTGGCATCTCATATGGTCCCCTGAGCCTTCCAGGAGTGATTTCTGAGTGCAGAACCAGGAGTGACCGCTGAGTACCACTGGGTATGACCTTGAAATAAGAGAAAGAGTTAACAGGTACTCTGAAAGCAGGGGTTAGGCCTTGCCATAACTGGCATTAGAGTGATAAAGACTCGCAGTACCTTCCCTGGATAGCATTAAAGTTAGGGACATTGAGGACATCCTATGGGGCCACTTCTTGCTTGGGGACACTTTTGCAGCCTTCCTTGTTCATATTAAATTAAAGTTGGTTTTCCCTGGGGATTATTGAGACCATGAGGGGTTTTGTTGTTTTGGGGCCATACCTGGCAGTTTTCAGGATTTATTCCAGTCTCTGCTCAGATATCACTCCTGGTGGCAAGCTCAGGGACCATATGGGATGCTGGGAAACGAACCTGGGTGAGCCATGTGCAAGACAATGCCCAACCCACTGTGCTCTCGCTCTGGCCCCAAGACCTCAGGATTTTTATTAAGGGCACATTTTCTGCATGCTACCTCTTCATGAAAAAAGCTGTAGGCATGAATGTGTGTATGTTTTAGTGTCTATGTGTCAGTGTCTTGTCAATGTGTGTGTTGGTATCTGTGTTGGCCACACCCACTGCTGCTCAGGGCTTGCTCCTGACTCTATCCTTAGGGATCATTTTGGTGGGGTTCAGAGGGACCAGATACAGTGCTAAAGATGGAACCATACAGCTGCATAAAAGATCTGTGCCCTTTCACTGCTGTTTCTTAGGCTGGACTGTGTCCCTTGTACCCCGCATCAGCTTGACAGAAATGGATCCAGCAAAGCCAAGGCAGGCATCATGGTCTGCAAACACCATGTGTTTTGTGTTTCCCCACCATAGGTGGTGCACAGCAAGAACATCACCAAAACCCAGAAGGTGCGTTTCTTCAGCTCACAGCTGCTCCACCATATCGCCTCACTCTACAACTGGAACGGGGTGGTCGACGTGCAGCTGGAAGGTGGCAAGGTATGGTCCAGGCACACCTGGGCATTGGGTAGTTACTTACACTACCAAGTGTTGAAAGGAAAACCTTTCTAGGGGTCAGAGCTAGCATACAGGGGTTAAGGCTCTCACCTTGCTCACGGCTGATCCCATTTGATCCCCAGCGTCCCATATGGCCCCCTAAGCCCCTCTAGGAATGAGCTCTGAGCACAGAGCCAGGAGTCAGTCCTGAGCACTGCTATATGAGACCTCAAGCTACTGTCTCCCAGCTCCTCGGAACGACACCGCCACAGTGCCCTCTGTGGGGGACTGAGGCATGAGGTTTGGGTCCTCACCGTCCTACTGGTGCCCTGCAGGACACGGGGAAGAGCATGGTGAGGGAGCTGGTGCATGACTTTCTGCTGGACCTCTGCTGCTCACTCAAGCATGGCATCAACTTCTACGACCCCACCCTGGGCACCTCCGGCAGGTAATGGGGAGTGTCTCCTGCACCCTGAGTCTGTCCCCATACCTAGGGCATCTGTGTAGGACACTGCAGGTGTATAGTCCTTGAGGGGATGGGGTGGGTGGAACAACCTCCACCCCCATGGATCCAGGTTCAGCTCTGATTAGGGGGAATGGGGTGTGGGAAGACCAGACCCTACCCCACTCCTGATAAGGTTCAGCCCTGAACCCAGGATCCTGTCCTCCACAAATACTGCATTAATCCTCTCTCTGAGCACAACATTTGTCCTGTGGCATCAGTAAAATCTTTCACCTAAATTGCTTATTCACATAGATCCACATCCTTTAAGTGAAACGCCCTATGTGTGTCTCATGTGAGTGTCTTGGGAGCCTGAGATAACACAACATAAGACCACATCAAAGACCCTGTTGTATTTGATCAGAAAACATGTTTGTTTTTGCTATTAGACAGGCTACACTATCACCAAAATTAAAGAAAAGAAAACAAAAAGGAAAGAGATGACCTGGTGTGTTAATTCATGATCATCTCAGAGAATAAAACAAGTTGTCTTTTAAAAAAAAAAATGGGGCTGGCGAGGTGGCACTAGAGGTAAGGTGTCTGCCTTGCAAGCGCTAGCCAAGGAAGGACCACCGTTCAATTCCCGCCAGGGGCAATTTCTGAGCGCTTAGCCAGGAGTTACCCCTGAACATCAAACAGGTGTGGCCCAAAAAGCCAAAAAAAAAAAAAGTAACAAGAGGCTGGAGAGATGGCATGGAGGTAGGGCATTTGCCTTGCATGCAGAGCCAGGAATAACCCTGAATGCCGCCGGGTGTGGCCCAAAAACAAACATAAAAAAATGGATAAGCGGGAAGACTGTGTTTTTTCCTGTCAGGTTTTCCCTCTCCATTCCAAACCTGTCTTCCAGTGCTGTGATTCCCCGCCCCCCCCCCCCCCACACACACACACACACATCCTTCAGAATGTAGAGACTTGGCAGGAAATTTTGTTTTCCTGGTGTTTTTTTTTTTTTCTCTAATTCACTTTTTTTTTTGTTTGTTTGTTTTATTTTTGGGTCACATCCAGCAGTACTCAGGGGTTACTCCTGGCTCTATGCTCAGAAATCACTCCTGCCAGGCTCGGGGAACATTCTCCCCTGGAGGTTGCATGAGGTTAGACTAGAAGGTCGGGTCTCATTTGGGGGCTCCTTCATTTTCTTCCTCAAAGTTGCTCAGACCCCTGGGGCAGCAGGAGGGTCACCCATGCAGTGTTTGAGCTTCCCATCCCCCCTCTCCTGCACCCCCAGAGGCGGCAACCTCACGCTCCTACATCTCCTGCTGGGCCTGAAGACAGCGCCGGATGATGAGCTAGTAGCCGAGCTGGTGGTGAGAATCCTGCGAGTGTGCCCCGACCTGCTGCACAAGTACTTCAAGGAGGTCACTTTCTCCTTCGTGCCTCGCACCCAGGCCGCGTGGGCCAACAACGTCCGGCTGCTCAGCAAGGTGGGTGTGGGGCTCAGCCACAAGGGTCTTCGGTGTCTCCAGCTGTGCGTGGGTCCAGCTCTCTTGACTGCTCCTTGCCCCCGGGACCCACCATCCCCCTGACTGGTGAAGGTAGAGGTTCCTGGTGGGCTGTGTGGGCAGGGACAGGGCATGCGGGGCTCTTCATGGACATGTGTCCGCCCCATCTACCATCAGCCACCAGCTCCCACCTCCTTCCTGCAGATCTATGAGGCCCAGCCCGACATCTCCCGGGCCTTCCAGATGCGCGAGTTCGTCCCACTGCCCCGGCTCCTGGCCATGGTGATGGTGACCACGGCACCTGTAGTGTGCACCAAGACCATGTTCACGCAGGCCCTCAATGTAAGTGGCTGTCCCCACTTCCGCTTCCAGAACCTTCTCTTGCCTCCCCACAGCCAGAGCTTGTTTTGGGGATTGCTGCCGGGAGTGGATGACACTTACTTGCCTAGGATGCAGTTAGGGGGTGTCCAGGGACAGGTGGTCCCCGGCCACTCCTGGCGCATCAAAAAAACCTTCCCCCACTGTCCCCTGCACTGGCCTGACTAGGCCCCCTGGTGACCTGGCGTGTGTCCCTTCTTGTCCTCTTAGTTGGACAGCAAGTCAGTGAAGCACACAGCCTTGTCCCTCCTGCTGCTCATCCTGAAGCGTGCCCTCAAGACTGTGGATTTCTGTTTGCGCGGCGACGGCTGGTCGGAGACAGGCATCTACTCTGCTTCTATGGTGGAGGAGTTTGTGCGCCTCTTCCAGGAAGCCCTGAGCAAGGTGGGCAGTGAGCGAACCTAGGCACAGACAGGGAGGGGGTACCAGGTCAGTTTAGGGGTCAGGCACTTCTGCACCTAAGGGCTCAGCACATGCTCATTCACCTGCATGGCTCGTTGTGCTGGGAGAGAAAGGCAGGATGCCAGCTAGTGCTGCTGGGTGTGGACTATGGTGGGGAGATGGGTTTGCCCCAGCAACTCACGTGCACGTGCTAGTCTCAGCCACTGTCCTGGCTCCCCTAACACTCGCCATCAGCTTAGCTACGGCACACAGCACTCTTCCACCTGCTCAGATACGCCTGTGTCTGTTGGAGTAACTGCTTCTTACACTATTCAAGATAATTCTTTGCTTTTGCTTATCTCTGTCATGGGCAGGAAGTACCTCTGGATTGGTCTCTTACCCCTATCTGTTCTGTACCCAATGGGTTGGTCCTGCTCTTCCCAAAAAAGACCATGGGGCAGAGAGACTTCGTCCACAGCTAGCCTGTCTGTCTGTAGATGCCCTTTTGTCTGTTTGCAGATAGCTTGTGGTATAAGTTCCTGAACCTGTTTTATCTTCCTAATCTGGTGTAGATTATTTCCTGTGTCGGTGTCTCTTTCAGACCGTTGTTCCCCAGTCCCTCAAGATTGGACCATGAGGCTTCCACTAAATACTTACAGACAGACAGACAGACAGACAGACAGACAGACAGACAGACAGACAGACACACTCACACACACACACACCACACCGACATGGTCACACATCCTCATATCCCCCCATGCAAAATCAGTGATGTACTGTTGTATTTTATTATATAAAGTCCTAATGTTGGGGTGAGGCCTTTCTTGGCGCAGTGCCTTTACCCCTTGTGCCTGAGGGTCTGAAGGTTGCAGGATAATGGCGGAGAGATTCACAAGCAGTCGGTTAGTTTCAGGAGTCAGCCAGCTTTCACAGCCCTAACTACCACGTGCATTTCCTCAAATGGCTTCTATGCTAAGCTTTTCAAGCAGCCTCTTTTTTGCTGCTCCCCATAATTCCTTGCTGCCTTTTTCTCTCTCCCCTCCTCTCAGGCAACACATTTTTTCCAACTGGCAGACCCCTCACAAGTGTGGGTGGCATTGGGGGAAGGAGTACCTCACACACCCTCACACACAAAAACCATCGCACACACACATACCCAGAGTGGTGTCTCCCCTGGTCTTTACTTATCCTTGCCTGGAGATTGGGTCAGTTTCTCTTCACTGCTTCACATGACTATTTCTTTTTAATTTCACCTTCTAGATTTTTCCAGATCTCAACACCATTGTGTGGGTCTGGCAGTCACTGGTGAAGCAAGAAACTAAACAGGATGACCAGAAGGGAAAGAAAAAGGGCGAGCAGGCTTCAGTCCCTGGTGTGGTTCCCCAGCCTGGTAAGGGCCTGTGATTGCTGCTGTTCACATATGGACACATCTGGGGCATGTCTGACATGGACCTGTGCTCCACACTTGGAGTATGTCTGACACTTATGTGTGTCTTTGTGGAGAAATGAGATTCCTGGGGCTACAACATGGGTCTCTTCTGTGAAGGAGGCAAGGGGTCGTATAGGTTTGGGACTTCTTCTCTAGCTGGAGGCCCACGCATGAGACAGTGGTTGTGCCTCTGTAGATAGGATGCTGGGGTGGGAGAAAGCACCAAGTGCCTCGAGTGCGATCCCAGCACTGCCAAGTGAAGCCCTGCTGGGTTTGGTATGTTTTTTGGTTTTTGAACCACACCCAGCGGTACTTAGGGCTGACTCTCAGAGGGGATCGGGGAACCCTGTGTGATTAAATCTGGGTTGGCTGCATGCCTTGACTATTAGTAAAGTACTGTACAGTACAGACTGTCTGTCCAGTCCCTGAGCTTTGATCACACCCCTACCCTGTTGAATCCTTTGAGCTCCCTTTGAGACATCTCACTGTGTGTCTCTGAGGTTCATATGCACAGAGATGTGGGCACACACACACACACACACACAGCAATGCTCCATCTGGGCTCACAGCCCTGAGAGCAGCCCAGATCCTCCTTATACCTCATTCCTTGAGTACCTCAAGGTCCACAGTCTGGGTCTTTGGGGTGCAACACAGGTGCAGACGGGCCCATATCTGATTCCTGCCATTTTGTGCTCCCCAGACACAGCGGAGATGGTGCTCCTGAAAGCCGCCTTGCTGCAGGTCATTCGCCTCTACCAGAAAGTGGTCCCGCACGTGGTCATGCAGTACAACTTCGACTTCAGCAAGCTCCTGCGAGGTGGGGCTTCAGGGGAGCAGCCTGTGTGTTATTGCTGGGGCCGATGTAAATAAAACAGCTGCATATGGGGCTAGATCAACAGCATAGTAGGGAAGGCCTATCATGTGGTCAACCCAGTTTTGATCCCCAGCATCCCATAGGGCTCCCTGAGCACCACCAGGAGTGATTCCTGAGCGCAGAGCCAGGAGTCACCCCTGAACATTGCTGTATGTGACCTCAAAATAAAAATGAACAAATGTCGACCATATGTTGAGTGGGAGGGGGTGGAGGCCTCTAGCCCTTATCTGTCCCCTCCCTGCATGTGCCTTTGTCACCTGGATGTTGTGACTAAAGCATCCTGCAAGACATGATTGGAGGTGTTGGAGGAGCAGACATACTCTCAGAGGAGATGGGTGGAAATGCCACCCTGAAAGCTGGTAGACCTTGTGTAGACCCTTGACTGACGCCTGCTGGTTCACTCTGCCCCAGGATCTCAGGGTGGCCTGAAGTCCATGAGGCCAAGGAGTTGGGTTCTTCCTTTTTCCATGGCATTTTAGTGCCCATTAGCGTGGGCTGAGGGCTGGGGGCTGCTTGAGATTTAGGAGTAGGTCAGGGTGGGCAAAGGGGCAGGGCCAATGTTCCCAGGCACATGGACTCATCCAGGAGGTGAATTGCACAGCTCTTGGGTAGGATTGGGCATATGGAGCATGGGGCTTTGCCTCATTCTGGTAATTCTGGTTCTGTTGTTTCCCCTTCTCATCCAACCACCCCAGGCATCATCTCTGAGCAGGGTTTCTGTGCCGAGGTGTCACCTGTCCTGCAGCACCACATCCTGCAGATTGCACTGGAGCTGCCGGCCAGCAAGTTCCAGTGGCTCAAGGGGCAGGTAGGAGCAGCTGGGCCAGGAGGCTGAAGACACTTTCCTGTCAGTTCCTTCTGGACACCCCCCCCCCCCAACTTCATACCCCACCCAGGGAGGCTGGGTATGGCTGCCCCCCTCAGTGTAAATGAGTGCCCTCCCCAGTTGTTCCCCAACTACCACCAACGAACATTGTCAGGATGTGTCCCTGACATTTCTAAAATCTCTGGGTGATGGCCATGTCCATCCTTTTGGGGTCTTGCAGAGACAAGCCCCCCAAACTCTCTGGCTTCCCTGTTGCCCCCAGACCTGCATGTTCTTCACCTTTGGGGCTTCTGGGGTTTTCAGTGTCATTTGCAACCCTCAGGAAGGCCCAGACTCTGAGCTGGGCAGCGGGGAGCGATCTGTCTTCTACCTGCTGATGAAGATGTTCGTCACCTGCAGCCACGTGCACCTCAAGGCCTCGACTAAGTTGCTGATCATCAAGGTGAGTGCTCGGGGCAGCTCCTGCCTGGGTCCAGGGCTGCATGGGGAACACTGCTTGAGAAGATGCGGTCTTCAGAGAACCTGCCAGACATATGCATCCTGCCTGGGTTCAGTCCCCAGCACCACAGGGTGTAGCCCTAGCTTGACTTGAGACTCACCCCTGGAGCCCCTAGACTTCTTAAGAGCTGCCCCCCCACTCCCATAAATCAATATAATTTTGCTTTGCAAGAGGGCTGCATTGATCCTTTGTGCTTTCCTTCTTGGGATCTTGCAGGGAGGGGTCAGATGAGGGAAGGTGCGTGTGAAATGCCAGGAGCCTGACCCCCCTATTACCACAACTCCACCCCCGGCTCCCACCACTTCAGGGTTCCCTGGGTATGGGGGGAAAGTCTGTCTGATTTGGAAAGTCCTCATGGCTTAAGTGGTCCCAGCGTGGAAGACCTGATGCTTCTGTTCAGAGTGGCCTGGACCCTGGCAGAGACATGAGGTCTGCGAATGCCACAGAAACGTATATCACATCACCATCAATCAGGACGGGGGGAGATTTTTTTGTTTTGTTTCATTTTGCTTTGGTTTTTGGTTTTTGGGCCACACCAGCGGTGCTTAGGGATTACTCTTAACTCTGAGCTCAGGAATCACTCCTGGCAGGCTAGGGGATCATATACCCAGGTTGGCTGCGTGCAAAGCAAATGCCCTCCCCATTGTGCTATCACTCCGGCTGAAGTGAGATTTACATGGGGACATTTACTCATCCCTGCTGGTTCAAGTCCTGCCTCGTGACAGGGTTTTTTGTTTTTGTTTTTGTTTTTTTTTTGTTTTGGAATGATAGTCCTGGAGTCACTCCTGTCTCTGCTCAGAAATACTCGTGGTGGGGCTCAGGGGGACCACATGGGATGCCGGAAATCAAACCCAGATCGATTGCCTTTAAGGCAAACACCCTCCCACTGTGCTATTGCACTGGCCTGTGGCAAAGACTTTTGTAGGAAATTAGGGCCATTTCTTGCCAAGTTCAGTATCTCAGGACATGGTGGGATGCAGTGACAGAGCCCACACACAACCCTTCAAGGTTGCTGTGAGGTTCAACTCTTAAATGTTTCATTAGCAGGGCTCTCCAACCAACTCCTATTATTTTAATATAAAATATAAAATAAAATCCATGTGTTGGGTGAGGCCTTCCTCTGCACGGCACAACACCTGTAGGCCATTCGGCCAGAGGGTCTGAAGATTGCAGGCTAGGGCCTTGGGGGAAGGGATACCTTACATACTCTGCCCACATGCAGAGGAAGAAAGGAGGCTGTGGTGCCCCTCAGGGCGGGTGTGTGTGCCTGCACAGAGCATAGTTCTGGGGGTTCCCTATGCCATCAGTGCCTGCAGCTCCCCGTGTCGGGGCCTGTCTGTGCCCCCGCAGATCCTGCGGGACACAGGGGTGTTCGAACATACGTGGAAGGAGCTGGAGCTATGGCTGGAGCAGGTGGACTGCACCAAGGCTGAGCAGAGAGAAACCGTGATCAAGTTTCTGGAGCGCGTGAGTGTGACAAATGGGGGAGGGGGGACCCTACCTCTACACCCAGCCTTCAGGGGCAGTGGCTTGATGGAACAACCACTCAGAATTTAGAAATGAGGTCTAGAAGTATGCTACTGTGCTTGGGGTTGGGGCTCTATGTGAGGGAACTGTAGGGTGGTCAAGAGCATCAAGAACTGGAATTCTCTAGAATTTTGGCCAGAAGGGAAGTGCAGGCGCTGTAGTGTGTGTTCATGGAACCACATTAGGGTGGGTGAGGGGCTTGTGCACTGCTGCTAAACCCAGACTGGGGACCAGAGACAGCACCATGGGGAGGGCATTTCCCTTGTATGCACCTGGCCAACTCAGGTTTGATCCCCAGCATCCAATATGGTTTCCTGCATGAGTCTACCAGGAGTGATTTCCTGAGCTCAGAGTCAGGAGGAAACCCCAAACACTGCTGGGGTATGGCCCAAAAAGCAAAAAAACAAACCAGAGGAACAAAAAACAAGCCCAAGGCTGTGTGCATGCCCTCTCTTTACCCAGTGCTGAGTGTCTGGGCCACCTTGTCATCTTTCTCCCTGTGACTCTGCTCTACGGCACTCACTTAGGTGCTGTTGAAGGTGGTGGCGAGTCCCTTCGCATACACAGACAAAGCGTCTGACTTCGTACAAGAGGCCAGTACGCTGCAGGCTGCACTGAACAGGCAGGACACTGATGATGCCAGTCTTCCCATCTCCCACATCGACGGTAGGGACCCCGCAACCCTATGTGCAGAGGGGTGCTCTCGGGGTGTCCATCAGTGCCGATCTTCACTGAGCTCATCTGCACCCCGAGCCCTTTCCCCTTAACTACCTCTGAGGGGCGCTGTATTCCCCATCCACACCCATACCCTCAGAAGCCTCACATGCTTTGTTCATCCAGCCCTGGATGGATGCACCAATGCTGGCCCTGGGCAGGGGAAGAATCCCTCATGCTCTCAGACTTCTCCCATTTTGGGCCTCTTGGCTGTTGTTTCTTACAGCTTTTGCTTCTATCTGACAGCAAGTCAGAGCAGTTAAGTTCTTCTTCTCAATGGCCTTCTCTGTCCATGGTAGCTGAGCATTAAGCTTCTGGTGAAGAGAAAGGTTCTGTTTTTATCTTTTTTTATATAATTTTTTAAATTGCATCCCCTTGAGATACACAGATACATAGTTACTCATAAATGAGTTTCAGTCACACAATGTTCCACACCGTTCTTTAGGGTGCATTTCCTGCCACCAATGTCCCCAGTTGCCCTCCTTCCTCCCCCCTGCCCTCTCCCCTGCCTGCCTCTGGCAGACAATCTCCTCCTTTTCTCTCTGTCTCAGTCTCTCTGTTTTTGTCTCTTACATTGTGGTTTGCAATATTGTTACTGAGGGGTATAATGCCTATCACTTTACCTCCTTTTAGCACCCAGTTCTTGTTCCAGAGTGACAGTTTCCAACTATCACTGTCACAGTGCTCCCTACTTTGCCCTCACTGCACTCCCTACTCTTTGTGACAAGATTCCTCCCACAGACCTAACCGAGGCCTCGCCCTTGTCTCTAGAGATTCTGCTTTTATTCCCTCACAGCCCCCCTTCCCCCTCTTTTGCTACTGCTTCTCTCGCTCATCTGATTTGGAAGCCTCACACCCAATCCCAAGGAATTGGAGAGATGCGGATCTGGAAGCAACGCCGACACAGGAAATAATCCATGCACAGTTAGGGAAATAAAACAGGTTCAGGAAAATTCTACCACAAGCCTTCCACTCACTAGCAAGAATGCCAGCTGAGCAGATAGACTAGCTATGGAAAAGAAATCTCAAGCAGCTTTTCCCTGAGACCCAAGGTCTTTTTTGGGAGGAGAAAGACCACCCCCTGGAGTGGAGAACAGGTAGGGTAAGGAACCAATCCAAAGGTGCTTCCAGCCCAATAAGTGACAAGCACCAGCAGAAAAGTATCCTAAACAGAATGAAAACCAGTTATCCCAACATTCGTCCTTCTCCATGAGATCTGTGCAGAGGGTCTTGGAGTGGCCAGTGTTTCACCAGGCCTCCCTACCTCCCTGTCTCTTGTCCCAGATGTCCTGGACATGGTGGACGTCTTGGTGGAGGGCAGTGAGGGGCTGGACGAGGAGATCGGGTTCTCACTCACCGAGGATATGGTCCAGCTCACCTTCCCCTTCAGCGCTGTGGTCCCTGCCGCTCTAGAGGCCCGGAACAAACTGATCCTGGGGCCCAAGAACGAAACAGGTACAGAGGTCCTGGTGGGAAGGAGGAGGTTCAGGAGTTCAGGAGGCCCACGGTAGCCACTGCATCTGACATGGGTGTGCATGGCAGTTAGGAGCCTATGAGGCTATTGGGGTCAGTGGCTTGCAGGATGGGCCTGGCAGGGTGTTCATACTCCTGGCTCTGTGTTTGGCTCATTTCTGGCTTTGAGCTCAGGGTTTACTCCTAGCTCTGTACTCAGGATCCACTCTAATAGTACTTATAGGGCTCATTCCTGGCTCTGGGCTGAGGGCTCACTCCTGATGTACTTATGGGGCTCATACCTGGCTGCCAGGACTTGGGGCATCCTGTTTGGTCCAGTGTAGAACTCGGGTTGACGTGTGCAAGGCAGTTGCCTTACCCGAGGTGCCATCCCTGCGGCCCATGTCTTTGATCTCTTGGAGTTTGTATGAGGCCTTTTTTGCATGCTGGGCGCCTGGGCCCAGATGACCACTCTGTTGTAGACAGAAGCACTTTCTTACTCAGTGTCAGGGCCCAGGGGTCCTTCCTGGCTAAGCCACCTGGGCTCTCTCAGCATGTGACTCTGGCCCGACAGAGAGAGGAGTGGGCAAATGGGTTCTCAGGGAGCCCTGTAGGGTTCTGGGGCCCAGGGAGGGTGGTTGTCCCTATGTGTGTATATGGCAGAGGGTCCCAGGGGTCAACCGCTCACCCGCGTGTCCTCATCCTCCCAGCAGGAGAAAGCATCATGGCCTACATGATGGCGGTGCTCACTGACCTGCTACACAGCCAGCTTGATCCCCTGGCCCTGTGCCTACTGCTTCAGGCCTACGACCAAATGGATGACACCGCACCTCCCTGCTGCCCACTGCTGACCCATTTCCGTCACTACTACAGCCTCTGGATCCCAGAGTCGGGCCGCACAGCCAAGGTGAGTCCTTGGGGGTTGTCTATCTGTCTGTCTATCTACTACAGTGTCTAGGTCTTGGAGTCCAGTGAGGTGAGTGTGTGTGTGTGTCTGTCTGTGTCTACTACAGCCTTTGGATTCCTAAGCCCAGCTGCATATCCACTGTGAGTATGTATAATGTGTTTGTCTCTTTGTCTGCCTGTCACCTCTAGCCTCAGGATTTCAGGCTCTTGTTACTGCTCCACAGTGAATGTCTATGCATGCTGAGGTATGTGTCTGTGTGTCTGTACTATAGCACATTCACTGTGTGTGATATTTGTAGTTGTGTGCATCAGTCTGTCTGCTACAGCCACAGAGCCTGGCCATGTATCCGTGGTGAGTGCCCACGTGTGTTTGTGTGTGTGTGTGTGTGTGTTTTCACACATGACTGGAATGAATTTTCAGATGTGTACATGCATATGTGTGTGTTCCTGCATGGTCATGTTGAATGCCCAGTTTTGTGAGTGCGTGTGTGTGCGTGTGTGCGTGTGTGCGTGTGTGCGTGTGTGCGTGTGTGTGTGTGTGTGTGTGTGTGTGTGTGTGTGTGTGTGTGTGTGTGTACCACAACCTATACACCCAGAAGTGTAACCCTGGGGCCGGAGAGATAGCACAGCGGTGTTTGCCTTGCAATCAGCCGACCCAAGACCTAAGGTGGTTGGTTCGAATCCCGGTGTCCCATATGGTCCCCCGTGCCTGCCAGGAGCTATTTCTGAGCAGATAGCCAGGAATAACCCCTGAGTGCTACCGGGTATGGCCCAAAAACCAAAACCAAAAAAAAAAAAAAAAAAAGAAGTGTAACCCTGTGCCCATTGCATCTGGCGACTGGGTATCTGTATGATGGAGGCAGTGGAGTCATCTTAGGCACTGCACCATGGCTGGGGCCTGAGGCCCTTATGGGCTTTGGGGCGAGGCTGCCCTTGCTTTCTCCTTACCCTCAGCCCACTTCCATCCCCCAGTTGCTCTGCTCTGTCCTCAGTCCTGCCCAGAAATGGGGGAGGTAGAGAAGAGAATTGAGTCTCGGGATAGGGTGGGGTGGGTGGGTTGCAGGATCTTCTCTGCAGCCAGCCTGGGCCTCTGGCCTCATCCATAACTGTCCATGGTTGACTCATTGACCACCCTTAGGGGCTCTCAGCTGCTGCCTGCGGCTAAGCTCCATGGATGGATAGACGGGGCAAGACTGGGCTCGCCATAGACACCCAAGATGGCCTGAGTTCGGGCTTGTTGTGTTTCGAGAGATCTCAGTCCTGGGTGTCTGGATCTGCCTGGCCATGACCCTGTCGGAGACTGATAGCATCTCCCTTCTCTCCACCAGCTGCCTCCAATGCCCAAGGACTCTGCCCCCCAGGACCCATCAGCAACCTCCTTCCCAGCGCTGTTGCAGGCAGCCTATGAGCGTCCGGGGGCACTGCTGGACATCCAGGTGCAGTCGCAGCTCCGGGCTGCCCTCCCCAGCCTCCCCCTGCACCGGGGCCCATGCACCGCCCGCCACTTGCTGCTCTACATTCGAAGCACTGTGGACAACTTCGGCCAGGTGGGCACCCTGCCTGCCCCTACGTCCTGCCACTTGTCCATGCTCCCCGAGCCTCCTACCGAGGCCAGGTCCAAGCCAGCCAGGCTCCTTTTCCTGCTGTGAGCAGAACATGGGGCTTTCAAAGCATGTTTCCAAGTGCCCCCAATCTCCCAGCTGGCTTTACTCCTCAGCCACGGTCCAGGTCACTCAGCCCCAGCCATCTGGTGACAGTTCCCCCATCCCCACAGCTGGGCAGGAGCATGGGCCCCCCACAACTACAACTCCTCCTGGACCTCCTCCGGGACCTGGTGCTCCACTGCACACAACTGGACGCCCAGAAGCAGCAGGACTGTGTGGCCACCCAGGCTGATGCCGACGCCGACCTCTTTCTGGACTTGGAGGCAGTTGCCTTGCTGGAGGGGCCTGAGGATAAGGTACTGTCTTCCCCTCCACCCCCCATAGCCTCTCCAGGCCCCACTGCAGGGTGTTTGTCCTGCTGTCACCTCCTGCTGGCTTTCTGAGCTCAAGAAGCTGACATGGTGCTCTTGGATGTGTTCCCCCCCTCACCATACCATCCTCTCTGTTTCATTGTCCTTACCTCACAGTCCTTTCCCTCCTCCTCACCCACCCTACCGGTCTTCTCCTTCCTCCCTTCGCTTCTTACCATCCTATTGGTGCCCCCAAACGTTTCCAAGTAGCCAGCCCCCCATTGTTAGCCCAGTGCGGAGTGCACTGTGGAACTTGCTATTTTGTGCCTCACTAGTTCTGCTCAGACACTGGCAGAGGCTCCTATCCCCTTCTCTAAAGGGGGTAGGGGAGTGTCACATTGGCTGGAGACACCCCCTGGCCAGGAACTGTGATGTTCCGTAGAGCATCTCAGCTGAGGAGTCAGGTCTCAGCTGCTTTTTCCTCAATGATTTAGAACATGTCCATGGGGGTTGGTGCCAGGTTCTTGGGGATTCCCTTGTGGTCCAGTTTTCTCCACCCCACATAAACACACCATTGTTCTGAACTCGCTCTCAGGCGCTCCCTTCACCACACAGGCTCTGCCCAGCCTCATGTGTTTCCCTACCTGGCCCGGCCCCCACATCCCAAGCACTCCCTCCCATCGCACCCTTACCTACCTGTCAGTTGTGATCCAACCTCTGGGCCTGTCTCTCAGGCAGATGCTTCATTGTGGCAGGGGCCTCCTTAGGCTCCAAACCCATGCAGGAAGGTTTCTCTGGTGCACTGTGTTCCTCTCATCGTCCCCCATTCTGTCTCTGCAGACCCTGGAGGATGTCCTTACGGCCGTGCTTCGACACCCCACACTGGAGGGCTGGTTCCTCGCACTGGAGCAGCAGGCGTTGCCCCCGCACAGCCTTGGCCCTGTCCTTGTGAAGCTCCTGGCGGCCCGGCTCAATGCAGGCGTCCTGCAGCTGCTGGTTGCCAGTGCTCCTGTTCTGCAGCGCACAGGGCAACTGGGCCTACTGGACAAGTTCTCGGCAGCTGTAGTGCACAGCCTGCAGCAGGAACTGCAGCGCAGGCGGGTGGGCCCAACCCTCAGCCCCCCGGAAGCCCTGCCCCAGCTGGAGGCCCTGCGGGCACTGCATTCCTTCATGGGGGACACCCCACTACATGAGCTCACCCTGGCTCTGCTCAGCCTACCCGAGGCTCAGCTGCTGGCCCCGACAGGTGGCCGCAAGGGGCAGGGGCGGCGGCTGAATGCGCTAGGCACAAGCCTGACACTAATGCTGGCCTGCGGCCCCCGGGGGCCCCTTCCCTGGGCTGCTGAACATGTCCGTGGCCTGAGCGCCCTGCTGCCTGCATTGGCTGCTGACGAGCTAGACACTGCCCTGCTCTGCACGCTGCAGAACCAGCCCGAGCTAGTGCCCGCTGCTGGGCCGGGCCTCCTGGACGCCTGCCTGGCCCGCCACACGCCGGCCACCCTGAGCCTGGCTGCACTGCTCCTGCGTTTTGGCGCTACCCACCAGCTGCGCTTTGAGCTATGGTGCGGGCAGGCGGGCACAGCCACCATCCTGCGGGAACATCTAGATGACCTGCTGCCCTTGGTGCACGCCTACCTGCAAGGCCACCAGCAGGACCCTGGCACGCGACCACAGACAGGTACTAGGCTGTCTTTGGAGTCCGCACTCCGAGAATGTGCGGTAGGACCATCTCCCCTTTCTTCCCTTGTCTGTGGACATTTTGGTCCTATTGGCTCTCATGGGGCAGCAGGTCTGGGACTGGGCAGTAGCTTCTGTCACAGGACCAGGCCAGAAGCAGCCTGGGGCAGTCACTGAGCCTCATCCACCCCATCTTCTCCCCACCCTCCATTCAACTTGAAAGGCTCGTGGCCTGGGCTTAGTCTTACCCTCTTGTCTTCCTAGCCACTTGTTCCTTTTCTCTCCTTACCCTGGTTTCCTCTATTATGTGCTCGAGTCTCGGCTTCTCTTTCATGTCACAACTTCCTGTGAATCATGAGGACGGTGGTCTGTGGACAGGAATGTGGGTCAAGGGCTGGTATTCAGGGACATAGGGTCTGCCAGACACGCATGATGAGCCCTGGTGTAAAACAAATCATGTAGCAAGAGGCAAAGAATAAAAGAAGAGACTGAGT
>NW_026060357.1:0-29642 GCF_024139225.1 Suncus etruscus
CTACAGTGGCCCATTTCTGCCATTCTGTCACAATGTACACTTAATGAAAAGCAAGATAAGATAAACATAGTTTGTTGGACACAGGAAGAAAGTGCAAGTCAAGGCAGGTGTGTTTATTTTTGATGTCATGGAACCCTAGTGTCACAATTTCCCCAATTCTTTGTAAATTAAGATCATTTTGAAAGTCAGATGCATAATTTCATTTTTTTTTTTTGGGTTTTTGGGCCACACCCAGTAACGCTCAGGGGTTACTCCTGGCCATGTGCTCAGAAGTTGCTCCTGGCTTGGGGGACCATATGGGACACTGGGGGATCGAACCGCGGTCCGTCCAAGACTAGCGCAGGCAAGGCGGGCACCTTACCTTCAGCGCCACCGCCCGGCCCCTCATTTAATTTTTTATCATTTTTTTTTTTTGGTTTTTGGGTCACACCTAGCAGCGTTCAGGGGTTACTCCTGGCTCTACACTCAGAAATCGCCTCTGGCAGGCATAGGAGGGGGGCACCATATGAGATGCCAGGATTCGAACCACCCTCTTTCCACATGGAAGGCAGACGCCTTGCCTCCAGGCTATCTCTCCAATTTTCTTTCTTTTATATTTAATTTATTTAAAGAAAATGCATTACATAGTTGACATAACTGATCATAATACATTTGTTTTAGGAAGACTAAGAGCAACATGATTTTAAAAAATAGAATATTGAAAAAAAATCTATAGAGATAGAAGAGAATGGAAAGAAGAAAAAGTTCAGTAGCAAGTATATTTTTTAAAATTATTGAATCACTAAAAACAAACAAAAAGTATTGAATCACAATGAATGCATTAAAGTTCCAGCAGAAAGTTCAGTAAACTCTTCTTTTTAAAAAAGCATAAGAGTTAAAAAATAAAAAACAGTAATAATGGTGTGAGTGTGGCAGTAGTTGTTGTTTCCATAGGCCCAGCAAAATATGGAGAAAATGGGGGGAAAGCCTTGGCCTAAATACAAGGAGACCTTATCACTGAAGTTTTCTGGCAGAAGACCGACTCTGGACTCCAGGCATACCAAGCTGCCCAACCCCTGAGTCATTTTTCTGTTCCTGGTGAAACATTTTCGCACATTAGCTGTTGATGATGTCAGGTCTCTGTAGTTAAAGATTCTGGTTTCTTTTTTTTTTTTTTTTTTTTTTGGTTTTTGGGCCACACCCGGTGACGCTCAGGGGTTACTCCTGGCTATGCGCTCAGAAGTCGCTCCTGGCTTGGGGGACCATATGGGACGCCGGGGGATCGAACCGCGGTCCGTCTCCTAGGCTAGCGCAGGTAAGGCAGGCACCTTACCTCGAGCGCCACCGCCCGGCCCCAAGATTCTGGTTTCTGTGCATTTCCTTCATCGAAGTCAGGCTGATTTGGAGGGTCCTCTCGTTTCACATCACCATTAGATGCGGTGCATCCTGTCCTGCAGGTAGGTTGTTGCTGTTGCTGAGCCTTCTGGGTGTCAAGAGAACAATCCTGGGGCCAGCGTGGTGGCGCTAGAGGTAAGGCATCTGCCTTGCCAGGGCTAGCCTAGGACGGACTGGGGTTCAATCCCAGGCGTCCCATATGGTCCCCCAAGGTAGGAGCAACTTCTGAGCGCATAGCCAGGAGTAACCCCTGAGCGTCACCGGGTGTGGCCCCCCCCCCAAAAAAGAGAGAGAGAACACTCCTTGGGGGTATCTCAATGGACCTCAATGGCAGGGTAGCGGCAGGGTCTTCCCAGTTAGAGGTTTGCGTCTGGTGATGTAGACAATTGTGGTTGTTTCCGTAGATGGTCAATGGCTCAGGGGTGTATGGGCCATGCCCATTCAGATGCATAATTTTAATAAAAGCTGAGGGAAATAACTTTTGGGGCGGTTCACACCAAGCAGCTCCCGGGGAATGGTGGGGGACCATATGGGATGCCAGGATTCGAACCACCCTCCTTCTGCATGCAATGCCGACGCCCTAACTCCATGCTATCCCTCTGGCCCCAGAGTGAATGAAACACTTTGGAAAAAGTGGCTGCAGCCAAGCTCAGGATGTCCCTTTAAGAGGTCTGCGGGAGTAGCTGTGATGTCATCTAACCCGCAGCATCCTTTGGGGCCCCTGCCCTGTTTGGTCCCTTGAGCTGCCTTCTCTGCGGCTTGGCCGGGCCTGGGGTCCCCGTGGGCGCGGGGAGGGGGTGTCTAGAGAGAGGATTGGCCGCTCTGAGCGCGTGGAGCCCCGGGTCACTGCCAGGTGAGATGCGGGGGCGCCCCGGGAAATTGGGGAGGTGGTGGCGCCCTGAGGTGGGACAGATCGGGTTGGATCTTGTTGCGTTTGTTCCTGTGATGATCTGGATCATCTCCATAGAGAGAAGAGGCCGAGAAAGAGGCGAGTGGGGGTTGGGGGTATCGGCCGCCCAGGACGCTAGCTTTGCAAGTGTGTGAGCGGGGTTCAGTCCCGACACCCCACGATGATCGAGATGCGGGAGGCGACGGGGAAGCGGGCGGTCGAGGGAGAACACGGGCTTGAACAAGCCCAGGTGGGACGTACAGACACAGCCCGAGTGATGCCGGGGAGGCCCCTGGTGGCTCCTAGGAGTTGGGGGAAGAGGCGGCGGCCCTGGAGGGAATCTGCCCCCTCACTCTCTAGGGCTCTTGTCCCGGGAAGACACTGGGGGATCCAGGACTGAGCTGTGCAGGAAAGTCAGGCCTGAGAGTTCTGACTGCAGAGGCCCCAATCAGCCCTGACCGTGGCAGGGAAAGAGCTCCCCCGAAACACTTTCCACAATGAAAGCTTGAATCCCCCAGGTCTGAGAGAGGTGCTGCCATGCTGGCCCCAGGCATGTTCCAAGCAGGCTTTTCTAGGTGTTCCCCAACCTGCCACCTGGGGCTTTCCAATTTGGTTAAGAGTGCTGTTGCTAGGATGGTTGCCAGGGTCACGGTGGGGGGCAGTTGAAGGTCTTTGACGTTCTGCCCTTGGCCTTCATTCCAGCTCTGAGAGGGGGAGAGTGCAGCCTTCTTTTGGCCTGCACTGGGCTCTGGTTCCTGTGTTCCCAACTTCTTTGTTTTTAGTGGATCTGGAGATTTTATTGTCCTGGGGTGCCTCCCTGCCTGTTTGCTTCCAAACCTTGATCAGGTACTTAAGGAGTGTGGAGTCATTAATTTCCACTTCTATTCATTTCATTGCTATGGCACTTTGGGGGGGGGGTTTGGGTCACACCCATCAGTGCTAATGGGTTACTCCTGGGTCTATGCTCAGAAGTCACTCCTGGCGGGCTCAGGGGACCATGTGGGATGCTGGAACTCAAATCACCATCCTTCTGCAGGTAAAGCAAACGCCCTGCCTCCATGCTATCTCTCCGGCCCCTACTAGGACACTTTTTTTTCTGATGGGTTGCTCTGTAGTACAACTGGGATCCTGGCACTCAACTGACCCATCATCGGTTCCCGACACTGTATAGAGTTTCCTATGCCCTGCAGGAGTGATTTCTGAATGCTGAGCCAGGAATAACCCTCTGAGCACCTCAGAGGTTATAACTTGAAGAAAATTTTAAAGTAGAATTTTTTCATGTGGGTAACGTGGAAAGGCCTACATTGTCTTCTTACACCTTATTCATAAGAATGTTCATATTGAATAAAAATGATATGTTTGGTTTTTGAGGACGGTCTGAGCTTAACCTCTGACATACTATTCCTAGAAGAAATTGTGTTGGAGTGGAGTCTTATGAAAGATTGTGAGAATTAATTAATTAAATTTCTTACTTCCTTTAATTCCTCAAAGCCACTGATTAGTCCTACTAATCATAAGTATTTGTGCTAGCAGTGTGTGTGTGGAAACCATATGGCAGGTGGGCAGCAAGCGCTGAATACCCCTGGCAGAGGTACTTCCAGGCTGAGTACAAGTGACCATTTTACTTCCAGTTTGCAGGGGGTAGTGACATAATGGACTTCTGCCTCAAAGTCAGCCCCTGCCTTACACCCAGGGACTCAGGAGTGCAATTCCTCCCTGTAGACCAAGACCAGTGCTCCTATCCTATTCACATCCAGCCCCATTCTGTTTTCTAGGAGAGAAAGGACTTTCTGTCTGTGTATGTTCTCATGGGCTTGCGCTGGTGCCCAGAGGTGCGGCCCAACTGGCATTTTTGGTCCTTGCAGGCTCTTCCTGTCAGGGCAGGGATTTTCTTCCTCTGCAGTGCTCACCACCATGTCTTTCCTACAGGGATTCATGCAAACTGCCTTTCTGCTGCTCTTCCGGAATAATATGTACTAGGGAAGATGGATCTGCACCATTGAATGTCCAGTTCCCAGGTAGGTGGAGAGTGTGAGCATAAGGACAGGGTGGGGGGACAGGAGTGTTCAGCCCCCACATTGTCAAACTGTGGCCCCTGGCTGGGGTGCTGGACTCTGTTACTTGAGGCTACTTTTGTCCTTGTTTGCTGTGTTTGTTTGTTGTTGTTTTTTTTATTTTTGGGCCACACCCGGTGTTGCTCAGGGGTTACTCCTGGCTGTCTGCTCAGAAATAGCTCCCGGCAGGCACGGGGGACCATATGGGACACCGGGATTCGAACCAACCACCTTTGGTCCTGGATCAGCAGCTTGCAAGGCTAATGCCACTGTGCTATCTCTCCAGGCCCTGCTGTGTTTGTTTTAATGGCCCCCAGTGTGTTCAGACTTGGCTCTTGAAACAGTGTTCATTGGTCCTGAGATGGTCACTTGCAAGGCAAACACCCTACCTTGGTCTTATCTCTCCAGCCCCTCTTCATTCCATTTTTTGATAGGGTTAGATTTTTTTCTTGTTAAATCTGTCAGTACCTTGTATATCTTAGATATTAGCCCTTTATCTGATGGGTACTGGAGGAATAGTTTTTCCCATTCTGTGGGTGGTTTTTGTATCCTAAGCAATATTTCCTTTGAGGTGCAGAAACTTCTCAGCTTAATATATTCCCATCTATTTGTCTCTGCTTCCATTTGTTTGGAGAGTGCTGTTTCCTCCTTGAAGATGCTTTTCATCTCAATGTCCTGGGGTGTGTGTGCGTGTTTTTTTTTTTTTACCAACCTGTTGTTCTATATACCTATGGTTTCAGGCCTGATAATCAAAGTCTTTAATCCATTTGGATTTGACCGTTGTGCATGGTGTTAGATGGAGATCTGAGTTTGCTTTTTTTGCAAGTCGTGGAAAACCAGTTGTGCCAACACCATTTGTTGCTGAAGAGGCTTTCCTTGCTACATTTTGGATTTCTTGCCCCTTTATCTAAGACTAATTGATTGTAGTCTGGGGAACTGAAGAAATTTCTAAAGTAGATTGATCCCAGGATTCCTGCCCTAAATCGCCATTTCTACCTCATCAAGGATCAGATCTCTTATTTGTTGTATATGTAAATATTTTGGGGGATCATTATGTTACTGACCCTAACCTGATCGGTGATTGTGCCCTACCCTAGGGTGTAACCTGGCATTCTGCCCCCACCCTAGGGTAGTACCTGATTCTGCTTCCACCATTGGGTGGTATCTGATCCCACCACTGGGTGGTACCTGATTCTGGGGGATAAAAACAAGGGTCTGTGGAAGGCGAGAGGCTTTTGGCAGGAATTGATGCTGAGGCTTTGGACTTCAGTCTTGTCCACCGAATAAAACTAATATTTTCACAAGCCTGACTGTCTTCGAGCTGTTTACCCACCTTTTCACCTCAGACCCGTTGGCTAGGCAGGGTGGCAGATGAGTGCTCCGAGCTGAAGGGGAAAGACCTCATCCTCATCCGTCAGTCAACCTCTTCAGGGGCTGATTTGCAACACTAAGTGATTTTAAGTTCTGGCTCCACAGCCGATAGGGGTTCTTCTGGTCTGCACTCAGGTGTCCCTGGTGCTCAGCATGATAGATCATATGTGGAATTTGAGGTTCTTTCTGGGCAGGCCTTGTACAACACAAGTGCCCTCCTGGCTGTTCTGTAGGTTCAGCACAACCTTCTTTATTTGTTTTTTTGCTGCAGTTGCCAGATGTGAGGCCAATGCCTGTGTCTTTGTCTTCTCCTATATTTACTCAGGATCCAGCATGGTTCTCTGGCACACTCCCCAGAGTTCTAAATCTCTAAACTCTGGGTGAAGAATTTTCTGCCTTATTGTAAACTATGTGGCTGGGTCTATTCCTGTGTGTGCAGTACCCTTTGGGTTTTTGTTTGGATTTCTTTGTGCTTTCTACTATCTTTCTACTTCAGATTTCTTTTTGTATAGAATTCTTTTCCTATGTTGGATATACAAAGGGATTACTTCTGGCTCTGCACTCAGAAATCATTCCCAGCAGGGACATGAAACCACAGGGGATGCTGGGATTTGAACCACTGTTCTTCCTGAATTGGCTGCATGCAAGGCAAATGCCCTACTGCTATGCTATCTCTCTGGCTCCCTGATAATGATTGTTTTGTTTTTGTGCCTTGCCCATCATGTGCTTAGAAATAACCTCTGTGGCTCACGGGATCATGTGGGATGCAGAGTTGCAATCTGAGTCCCATGATTACAGGGAAAATGCCCTCCATGCTGTTATGGATTCCAGCCAGAGTATTTAACATTATCCATAAGGTCAGTGCTGGTTCTTCCTGAAGACAGAGGGGAGAGGCCCTGAACCACTTTAGTGTGCTAGGAATCTCGACCACCTTCATTTGTGGGCTGGCTCAGGACATAGAGTGGCTGTGCCTGGACACCTCTCAGCTCAACCTCTACACAGAGACTTGATGCTGAAGGTCAACCAGGGCCTAAGGGTCATAAGTGAGAACCGCCCTGGGGCCATCTATGCAGAATCTACCTATGGGGGCCCCAGGATCAAATGTGTATCTGGGATCAGCAGGGGATATAATTCTCTGTAGATTTCCCAGGGACAAGCACCTCCCTATTATTCTAACCCACTGTCCTTACTTTATTACTTTTATTATTTTATTTTGTTTGTTTTTTGGGTCTCACCCAGTTGGGCTCAGGGGTTAGTCCTGGCTCCATGCTCAGAAATCACTCCTGGCAGGTTCGTGGGAAATATGGGATGCCCAGATTCAAACTAGCATCCTTCTGCATGCAAGGTGAGGGCCCTACTTCCATGCTATCTCTCCGGCTCCATTACTTTATTTCTTAGGGGAGTCAACTTTATAGTTTTAAATGTTATGTCACAGTCCTGAGAAACCATTTGTTAGGTGTTTGCTTTGGCTGGGATTAACCAGGCTTGATTCAGGCTCCACATTGACCTCTATATTTTAAGGGGTTACCCCTAAGCACAGACCTTGGAGTCAGTTCTGAGCACTGTGGCCCAAAACTCCTCCTGTAATATCACATTTAATGTTGGTGAAGGGTGTGTATTAGCCACCCCTGAGCATGCTCAGGACTTTCTCCTGCTCAGACCTCAGACCTCCTTATGTTATTCAGGGACCCTGGAATGCTAGTGATCCAACCTGAGTAATCCTTGTGTAAGGTGGTGCCTCTCCTCTGTGGTATTGCCCAACCCCCATAGAGTTCAACTTGAACATGAACAAGTGTGACTTAGTTTTGTTCATAGTTTGTTAAGGGCCACATGTCCTGATCTTCTTGGGGGTTATTGTCAAAGCCATAATTCATGTTCCCTAATTTATTGTAGTTTGTGTTTTGTTTATTTCCGTTGGAAACAGCAGGAAATCAGCCTTCCTACCGCTGTGTTCTGAGGTATCACCCTGGCTGCATTTGTTGATGATGGGAATCGAGCAGTGTTGCCTCCATTAAAAGGTGTCCTCACCACTGTATTATCACCCTAGCCCCTTCTTTCCTTGTCTGATGTTTGGTTTTTGGGCCATACTCTGACACTCCTAGCTTTGCACTCAGAAATTAGACCTGACAGGTCAGGGGACATTATGGGATGCTAGGCACTGCATCTGGGTCAGCCACATGCAAAGAAAATACCCTCCCTGCTGTGCTATTTATTGCTCAGGTCCTGTTTGTTTCTCATTTGGGACTGATGCTCAGTAGACACTCCAGGCTCTACTATCAGAAAGTATAAGTATATGGCACGCCTCCTGAGTGGTAGCTCAGCAGTAGGGTGTTTGATGTGCACGCGGCTGACCTAGGACAGATCGTGGTTCAAACCCCCAATGTCCTATATGATCCCCCAAGCCAGAGCAATTTCTGAGCGCAGAGCAGGAATAACTCCTGAGCATACAGAGTGTGGCCCAAAACCCAAGAAAAAGAAAAAGTAATTATTCATGGCAGTGCTTGGGGAGTATATTGGATGCGGGTAATTGAACTGAAGTCTGCCTCTTGCAAGGCTAACACCCCCCCCCCTGCTGTGCTTTCTCTCTTTCTCTCAGAAAAAAATTTTACAAGTGAGCCCATGAGAAAGCTAATGTGATTTTTGCCAAGATCCTCACCATGATCCTCCCAAACTATTTTCCCTTTTCTGGAAGCTGATTTAGTACCTGAAACCAGCATATATTAACTTCTCCTCTGTTGCTGCATTTAAGTATTCATTCAAATTTTTTGTCTGTGTTTTTGTGGGGGGTGAGGTCACACCCAGCAGTGCTCAGAGGTTATTCCTGGCCCTTTGCTCAGAAATTGCTCCTGGCAGGCTCATGGGATGCCGGGATTCGAACCACCGATCTTCTGCATAAAAGGCAAACAAATGCCTTACCTCCATGCTATCTCTCCGGGCCCTCGTTCAAATTTTTGTTGCTTATATTTCTGTGTTGGAGTACACCTGGAGGTGCTATGGGCTCAGTCCTGGCTCTGCACTCAGAAATTAATCTTGGGCCACCCAGGGGTTGCCATGGTTCAAACCTGGGTTTTATCACCAGCATCTAATATCTAATAACATCTAATACCTAATCTGAGCCTGAAAGGCAAACTTTTGAAGCAATGAGCCAGGAATAACCCCTGAGTGTAGCTGGATGTGGCCCAAAACCAAAAGAAAACACTTTATCTTTTTAGTTTGGAAGTACGGAAGTGGGGAGGAGACCCTAGGGCAAATGAAACCAAGACCCAGGTCCATTGCAGCCCTCAGAGAAGGCTGGGCCCCCTCTCAGAGAGACTCGAGCAGGAACTGAGGCCAGGAGAGAAATGTCAATGACCATCAACTACCTCCAACACTGCCGCAGACAACCACCTAACAAAAGCACTCCTGCCAAGAAAAAAGACCCAGGGGGTCAGGCTGGGAGACACCCTTGAAAAGCCAACTTGAAACAATGGACACATGTCGCCTAGGACATGGTAGCAGCACCTGCCCTTGACTTGGGGACTTTCCAACTTTTAGTCTGATATGTGTTCAGAAGCATGCTGTGACTGTGTCTGTCTGTAGTTAGTGTATTCTAAAAGCTGGTGTTTCTCTTCTTTTTAGTGGAACCACATGGTTATCATGGCTTACTCTGGACTCTGTGCTCAGGAATTACTCTGAGCAAACATAGGGGACCTTATTAGGTGATGGAAATGGAATCTGGGTCACCTGTATGCAAGGGAATGCCCTCCCTGCAGTCCAGGCCTGATAGAAGGAGTAAGTCTGGATCTCCATGTTGTTTCCAGGAAACAGAACTGGTGAGAGCCAAAGGGTCAGGTTTCTTTCCCTCTCCTGGCTGCTGTCTCTCCTCCTACTTCCTATGAGTCACTTGGAGCCTACCAGCATCAGTTTTCTTGGTTCTTTTCACAGTCATTTCTAAAATTTCCTGCATGTGATTGTTCAAGCTCGCTTTCTATCTAGATCATGGGCTTCAGCATCAAGGTCATTTTTGGGTGCAGACATCATACTCCCTTGGCCACATTGCAAGTGCCTCCCAGCCTGCCCTATTCATGGCTCGACTTGCCTCTTTATTAGTCTCTTTGGTCCATCAAAATGATCCATCAAGATAATCCACAGGACCTCCTGAGGAGGTGTACAGTAAATGCACCCCATATACACCTCAACCCAGGCCCTTTGCCTGGTCTGTATTGTGAATTGGGGGACAAAAAAAAAAGATAATCCACAGGAATAAAGGAACAATATCAAATAGTCCTGCCTTTTCGGGCCTTTACCTCCCTGGGGCTTCCCTCCTGATCACCTGGCTGAGCCCCAAATTTTGGGATTGCTCAGAGTGGCTGGCCCCTTCATGATCAGGAATTAAAATCATCCCTCCCGACCTGTCTGCACCTTTGGGCACCCACCTCTCGCCAGCTCAAAGGTCAGCAGGGAAGGCAGCTAAGTAGACTAAACTGGAAAAGCACCCAAGGGCATAGGAAGCCAGGTACCATAAAGCACAGCTTCTTCTAGCAGCTGCACACCACGCACTTCTTGCCTGGAAGGTAAGAAGTTTTGCTTCTTCTTGACTTGGATCAAGAGATTAGAGTTCATGGATAGATGGATTGTATAGGGGAAGTGTGATTAGATTACATATAGAGTATAGATATGTATGTATGTATTTATTTATTTACTTTATGGGAGCCACCATCTGTTGTGCTCTGAGCTCAGGAATTAGTCCTGGCAATGCACAGTGGCACCAATGGTATGGTGAGAATCGAAGCTTGGTGGAACCATGTTCAAGGCAAATGTCCTGTTCGATATGCTATCGTTCTGACCACAAGAGTAGTGTTTTAATTAAAACTGCATACTCGGCCAGAGAGATAGCATGGAGGTAAGGCATTTGCCTAGCAATCAGAAGGTCGGTGGTTCGAATCTCGGCATCCCATAGGGTCCCCAGAGCCTGCCAGGAGTGTGATTTCTGAGCATAGAACCAGGAGTAACCCCTGAGTGCTGCCTGGTGTGACCCTAAAACCAAACCAAACTAAAACAAAAACAAAAAAACTGCATACTCCAGGGACCTGTTCCATTGATTTGGATAGCTCAGTGCTACAAGCAAAGAGAATTTGTAAAGAAGACAGGGTCAGAGTTAATAGAGCAGGCAGTGCTATTTCTTTGAACTCAACTGACAAAATTTCCTAGGTTCCTCTGAGCACTGGACTGTCTCTGAGTGCAGAGCCAGCGATATCCACTGATCACTGTTGGGTGTGACTGTCCTGGAATTACAGTAGTTTTGGTTAGAACCAAGAAAGAGTATGAAAACAGAACAGATAACCAGATCTGTAAAACTACTGCGGGGCCGGGCGGTGGCGCTGGAGGTAAGGTGCCTGCCTTACCTGCGCTAGCCTTGGACGGACCGCGGTTCGATCCCCGGGCATCCCATATGGTCCCCCAAGCCAGGAGCGACTTCTGAGCGCATAGCCAGGAGTAACCTCTGAGCATCACCGGGTGTGGCCCAAAAACCCAAAAAAAAAAAAAAAAAAACTACTGGGTTCAGTTTTCCCCTTTTAAAGGGACACCTGAAGAGAAAGTTTGGGGGGTCATGCACCAGGCACCTTTGGTCAAACCAAAGCAGAACACTCAGCCCTCACAAACACACATACACAAACATCCCAGGTTAGTCCCCTCACTGGTCCCCTCACACCCACCCAACAGCCTGTGTCTTATTCTTGGGGTGAGGCCTAGTAGGAACAGCCCGGGTTAGTCCCCTCACTGGTCCCCTCACACCCATCCAACAGCCTGTGTCTAATTCTTGGGGTGAGGCCTAGTAGGAACATTGTATTCTGCACATCACTTGTGCTCCAAACCAACACCTGATGTGCTCAGGTGCCACCTGGCTGCCACTCTTTAATGGTGCAGTCGCAGGAGTCCATCTGGCTGAGGGCAACCTGCTGCTTGGGATACAAGAGCTGACATTTTAGAAGGTCAGTGTCACAATCGACATAGGCACCGCTGTCATGGTAGCGTGTGGACAGACTCTGATGGCTGAGACTTGTATCTGCAGGCTTGAGCACCATCCTCTAGACTGGAAGTAGCATTTGAAGGCTGTAACCTCCTGGTGGGTCACCAGAGCAGGGTGATGGCCCTTATGGACCAAGGGTTCTCCACAATAGACTATCACCTCAGGTCTTGTTTTGAGCAAAACAAAGCAAGACTTGGAAAATAGTTTTTCTTCCAGGGCCTGGAAGTCAAAGGCAGATGCCTACCAGAACATCCCAGTATCTGGAGGATAGATGATTTGTTTCTTTATTCTTTCCCTTTTATTATTGTTAACTATGCTTTCTTTCTCTTTCCTTATTGGGTCAATGTGGCAAGGTCTTTGGGTCAAGTGCCTTGGACTAGGCTCTTCCCTCAAAGACAAGGGGAGGACCAGATGTCTTATGCATCTCTAGAGTCTAATCCAGGCACATTATATTGTCCCAGGACTCTTGCAGGAGTCAACACTCAGCAAAGCTAAGTTCCAAAACAAAACAAAAGAGCATCTCCTGCATCTCTGCTGGAGGCTAGAGTTCCCCCAATCCATGAGTTCTAAGAACCAGTTCTTGTGGATATCATTGGACTAGTTGAGATGTCAGTCATGGCTGACTCCAGTGTCTAGTCCCCTGACATTCCCCCAAGAACAAGCATTCCCAGAGTACACTGGGGTGGCTAGGAAGGCAGGAGGGAAGTAGCATTCTATACGGAGGCCACCATATCAGTGGCTCCCTAAACCTCTCCCATTCTCTGCAACTAATAGATGCTCCCAAGCTGTATCCATAGAACAAGTATTCTATTTTCTGAGTTTGAGTTTGCTTTTCTAGAGTTTCTCGTGGGTCAGAAATTTCAAGAAGGGACTGGTGAGCTAGCACAGCAGTAGGGTGTTTGCCTTGCAAGCAGCTGATCCTGGATGGAAGGTGGTTCAAATCCCAGAATCCTATATGGTCCTCCCTACCCCCATGCCTGCCAGGAGTGATTTCTGAGCGCAAAGCCAGGAGTAACCCTGAACATGGACGGTTGTGACCCAAAAACCAAAAAAGTATCTTGCAAGTGGCTGAGCCGTGTCTTTCTTAGGACTCCATAGGTTTCCAGATGCACAGCTCTGAGTGGTCCCAGAGCACTGAGGATGAATCAATCTGATCTTTGCTTATGTAATCCTGAAACACAATTGCATAAATGCAAAGCATCGTGGGTAAATGAGTGTGACTCTGAGCACTGGTTTTTTTGTTTAGAGGGTAGAGTTTGAAATATTGGTTTGAGGGCCCGGAGAGATAGCACAGTGGCGTTTGCCTTACAAGCAGCCCATCCAGGACCTAAGGTGGTTGGTTCGAATCCCAGTGTCCCATATGGTCCCCCGTGCCTGCTGGGAGCTATTTCTGAGCAGAAGCCAGGAGTAACCCCTGAGTACCGCCAGGTGTGGCCCAAAAACCAAAAAAAAAAAAAAAAAAAAAAAAAGAAATATTGGTTTGAAAACATTACTCCCCTCTGTTTATTCTTACAAATTCCACCTCTAACCCCAGTTGGGATCTTCTAGCCAAGTGCAGAAAAAAAAATTAACCTTCCCAGTCAGGAAGTGCCTGTCAGTCCTGGGGCCTGGCCCTTTAAGGCTCTGGCCAGGTGTGTTGTGATGTCACTGAACCTGAACCCAGGGCTTTATCTCCAGAGTCAAACTCCAATGAGCCGACATCAACTGAAGAGGGAGGGCTCTTAGGGGGACTCCGCGGCACAATGGGTTCTGGAGGGACGATTTCCTCTCTGACTGTCCAGGGACCACTGAGCACCCTGGAGTTCCAGGTCTGGGCCTGGTGAGCGGCATGGGCACCTTGGGGAAGACAGAGTGGTGGCCCCAGGGACCAGACAGACCAAGCACGCCAACAGTTGGATCTTGTTGCATTGATTCCTGTGGTGACCTTTTATAAAATGTTTTATATCTTTTATTTATTGAAGAAAGAAAATGCTTCTCATAGTTGCCATAACTGATCATAATACAATTGTTTCAGGAAGATGAAAAACAACATGATTAAAGAAAAGAAATAGACTATTGAATGAAACACTAAAGAGATGGGAGAGAAAGGAAAGTAAATGTTCAGTGGCAAGTATAGCTTTGAACATTATTGAATCACCAATCAACTCATTAATGCACTAGCAGAAAGTTTAGTAAGCTCTTATTTTTGTAAAGGAAGAGAGTTAAAAAATATAGTGAAAACGGTGTGGGTGGCAATTTTTGTTTGCATAGGCCCAGCAAAATAGGGGGGATGGAAGGGAAAAACTTGGCCTATGTGTATGGAGACCTTAGCCTTGAAATTTTCTGGCATAAGACCTACTCAGGGCTCCAGGCATACTAGGCTGTCTCAGCCATGATTCATTCTCTGTGGTCCTGGTAAAAAATTTTTTACAGTTTCGCTGTTGTTGGTATCAAGTTTCTATAGTTAAAGATTCCACCCAGGATCGTCTTGACTGAAAGAAGAGACAAAGAGGTGAATAGGCCCGAATCGGGTGGCCCCAGGGTGCTTGGCTGCTTGCCAGTGCCTCCCCCTGTCTCTTCTCCCCAGCCACAAACTAAGGAGATTTTTCTATGGCCTCATCTCCAGAGGCCACTCGAGGTACTCAAGGCTGATGCTTGGCTCTGTGGTCTGGGATCACTCCAGGCAGGTCAGAGGACTATGGTAGGTGCTGGAGATCGACTCAAATGGATTGGAAAGATTTTTTTTTTATTTTTGGGCCACACCCGATAATGCTCAGGGGTTACTCCTGGCTATGTGCTCAGAAGTTGCTCCTGGCTTGGGGGACCATATGGGACGCCGGGGGATCGAACCATGGTCCGTCCAAGGCTAGCGCAGGCAAGGCAGGCACCTTACCTTTAGCGCCACCGCCTGGCCCCCATTGGAAAGATTTTTATTTGGAGATGGGAAATTGTGCTCAATAAAGTTATTTTCAGTACATGGAGAGTTTAGTCAAACCGTTGAGATCAGGGGCACCTGGGTCTTGCCAGCTGTAGAACTTGGGTCAGCCCCTCCCCAAGGTCTATTAAGTGAGACGCTCCAAGTGCCAGACCCAGGTCACATCTCACATCATGGTCCTTAGGAAGCACTGCAGATATTAGGGTAATAGTGCTAATTGGGCATTTTTCACAAAGGAGCTGATGTGGGATGCCAGGTTCGGAGAGTCTGATTGGATAAGGGTCAAGTAGCGTCCAGTGGGAAAGAGTTGGGTGGTACTTGTGAATATGGGGCCAGTTTCTAAGATGACAGTGGTACTGAGGAGGGCACACACAGCCCCAATACCCACTGCCCTGGCAGGTGTGTCCACCGTGGGTCCCTTTCACAGAGCCACATCCTGAGTGGAGTCCCCCAGCTGCTGCTGGCTTGCAGGGGTTGCTAGGACACAGAGATCCTGTCCCAGGGTCAGTCCTTGACCTGAGATCCCAAGGATTTTGTGGAGGCCAGGATTGGTGCCGGGCTAGGGCCATAGAGGGAGGCTGTGGTCAGTGCTCCTGTTCCCTTCACAGCCCCAGGAAGAAAGAAGTATCTGGCTCTATTTCTCCAAGTTGGGTGTAGCTGGTGCCAGCGTTGCAACCTATCAGGTAGTTTCAGCCCAGGTGGAGTCACTTCCAGTCAGAGCAGGTGGCTGTGTGAGTCCTTACTACTCACACCTGTGAGTTTCCTCCTGGGCTCACTTCGAAGGGCTTTGATGTTGCTTTTAAAGAATAATCCAGGAGTGAGAAGACGGGAACTCACCCTCTGAACTCCTGTCCCCAAGTAGGGGTGGGTATAGGAAAGAGAGACTGGGTAGGAGGACAGGAATGTGTAGCCCCTAGGGCCAGTGGGGCAGAAATGTTTCAGAAAGGAACCATGGGACCTGATTTGAGTTCAAGCAGGGACACTATGCTTTGCTACTAGAGGCTTCTTTTTACTTTGTTGTTTGTTTTGGGGTCCACATTCAGTGTTGCTCAGGTGTTATTCCTGCCTCAGTGCTCTGGGTCACCCTTGTCAGGTCTCGGACACTATGGAGTGCCGAGATCCAGGGTTGACCTCTTGGTAATATGGACCCTGATGTTGGTGAGGAAGGAGACCTGGTGCTCAGGATTTCTGCTATAAAGCATCATTCCTGCCTCACCATTGAAAAAGCTCTTTGGTTTATTTTTATTATTTGTCCGCGGAATTAATGAGCTTATTCCAGGCTCTGCACTTGACCATCACTCTACAGAGTCTTGGCTCCTTCCTGCAGCCATATTTCTCCTCATTAAACCAGTTGCACTTTCAAAGCCTCCCTGTCTGCAGGCTCCTTGGCTTTGCAGATCTAAGAGTAAAATGAGAGCAAAGAATCTTTCTGGAAGCCATAGTTATTTGAAGTCAGGTCATTTTTACCTGCACTAGGAATTTGCTTTGGGGTGAACAGTGAACGCTGATAACCACGAGCACAAGATTGAGTCACTCATTCAACCATAAGCTTTCTGCCTTGCTTCTTGGGCACTGTGAAGAGTCAGGCTTTGGAGTTGGGTCTGGCTGGTGTGTGATTAGCATTTTGGGCCAATCCAGAGTGGATTTTACAGATGCTGCTTGTTCTGTCCTGGGTATTGGCCTTGGAAGGACTTTGTGCAAGTTGTAGCTCCAAAAACCTGTAGACTAGTGCCCACAGGTCATGTTGGCTGATCTGACTTCCTTACCGTGATAACTGGATTGTCTTCTGGGCATGCCTATGGAGAGAAGGACATGAAGGATGGTTTCTCCCAGGCAAAGGGAGATTCTTGAGTCTCTAGGGTCCTGGGTCCTGCCTTCAGCTTGTATCCCAGTGTGCATAAGTGTGAGCTTCTCCCAGGATGAGTGGCTGTGCCTGGATGATTCTCAGAGGAAGCTCAGTCTACTGAGATATGATACTAGAGTTTTATCAGCACTTGCAGGCTGTAGGTGAGAGCCACCTGGGATGCCTGTAATGACCGATCCCCTGGTAGATTGAACCTGGATAGATCACATTCAAGGTAGAGGGAATACCAGTGTGCTATTGGTTTGGCTTTGTGACTCAAGTTCCCTTCATGATTTCATAAGCCCTGGAAGGCAGCAGACTGGGGTAACCCCAATGCTTCTTGGGGCATTATGTGTGGCAGAATCTAATCTGAGGGTCCTGCATGCAAGCTCTCTCCCAAACTCATTGCTTCCTATCCTGACCACAGTTTCACTGTTCTGTTTATTTTTCTGTGGAGGGCCACAGCTAGCAATTCCCAGGGCTTTTGTGCCCGACTGGTGCAAGCAGGACAGACTGCGTTTCTATCACCCAGCATCCCATATGGTCCCCCAAGCCTGGAGCGATTTCTAAGCGCATTGCCAGGAGTAGCCCTTGACCATCCCCGTGTGTGCCACCCTCAATGTAAAGAATGAGAACACTGGCCTTCAACAGGAACTGGGATAGCAGGGGCATGGATGGTATCTGGATTTTTCATCCTGTATGAATTGTTGTAGCAACCCCTATTTTCCTGGGTTCAAGTTCTCACAATCTTGAATCATCCTCTGCCAGAAGCTGAGCTTTGTCCTTGGGCTCAGAGAGAGTCGGGTATCAATCTCCTCTTTCGAGTCCTTGGGGCGTTGTGACCCAGGGGGACCCAAAGAGCCCCCACCCTGACTTGATGGCAAAGGGCAGAGTCTTCCTTTTGAGGAAGATGCACAGCATCACAAGCAGCAGCTCCCGCAGGCTGCCGCCACCCGGCAGATGATCACTGGACAGCCAGTGACTGTCGTAGCCCTGACAAAGCCCACCCTCGCTGCGGGGCTCTTTTCTCTCGGCCTGGCTCCCCTGGAGCTCCTGGGGGGGGGTCACCCAGGGCAACGTTTATCCAGGCCTCACCTGAAGACCAGGCGATGCAGGGGGCGGGAAAAGTGTGGCTTCTGAACACTTGGTTCATGTTTGTCGGGTGGAGTTTGCAATGTTGGTTAAAAGTGTGACCCTCCCCTCTGCAGCCCAGGAATCGCTCCTCTCTAGGGATTGGGATGACTTAACCAAGTTCAGCAGGTGACATTCCCTTCCAAACCCAATGGGGTCAGTCCCGGCTCCTGGCCCTTTAGGACAAGGCAGGTGCGCTGTGAGGTCACCAACCTGGGGCTCTGTCTCCAGGGACCGCAATTGGATGGTTGTGGACAGTTCTCTCGGCTCGCGGGAGTCCGGAGGACGACTCAGACTCTCTCTCGGCTGCCGAGGGGCCTCTGGAGCCCGGAGCTGTGAGGGTCTCGGTGATGGGAGGGGGAGCGCGGGGAATTTTGGAGTGGCGGCCCAGAGACAGGAGGGCCCGAGGAGGCAGAAAGAGGAGTGGATCTCTCGGCGTCCATGCCTGGGATGACCCGGGTTTGCCTGCAGGGACCAGGAGGACGGGGACGGGGGACTGTGGTCGGGCCTGTGGCTTCTCGGCAGTGACTCTGCTCTCTGGATTGTGCTCCGGCCCCGTAAGTACCGAGATGTTTCTATAGCTCATCTCTGGGGTCCACCCTTGGGGTGCTCAGGGCCGCTGCTTAGCTCTGGCTCGGGGATCACTCCAAGCAGGCCCAGGGGACCTCACAGGGTGGTAGGGAACGACTCAGCTGGGCAAGGGCGAGTACTTTGGAAAGGTTTGATTTGGGGACGGGGAATTGTGTGAAAAATATTAATTTTGGATGAGTGGAGACTTGGGCCTCAACCCCCGGGGCTCAGGGACTCTTGGGTCTGTCCCGTGTATGACTTGGGTCAGCACCTGTGGGCAAAAGCTCTCCTGGGTGTCCTCTAGTCTCTTCACCGGAGATCTATTGCGTGAGAATCTCCAAGTCACAGACACAACTTACATCATGGTCCTTCTTAACTGCTGTGGATAAAAGGATAACTATGCTTTATAGCATGCTGTTTGGCGCTTTTCACTGACGTTCCCTTTAAAAATAGCTGGATGCTGGGTTCAAATGTGCCTATCAGGGTTAGAATCAAGCAGGACCCACAAGACAGTGTGGGAGGGAATTGTGATGACCAGTTTATAAGATGACCTTGATGTGTAGGAGGGCACGCCCAGGCCCAATCTCGCTCCCCTGGCAGGTTTGTCACACTTGGGTCCCTGTGGTAGTGGCACCTCCGACCAGAGAATAGCCTGACTCCCCTAGTCTGTGTGTGGCACCTGAAGGATCTGGTGTTACTGCTATAAAGAGCCTGTGTTCCTGTTCCCATCAGAACTCCCCAACACAAACAGTATCTTGCCCCATTGCCCCATGTTGGAAGAAGCTGTTGTACAGGGCTTGGTCCATGAGAGCTTTTCAAGCACCAGTGCTGTCACTTCTGGTCAGGGCAGGATATCTCTGCTGCTCATGGCTTTTCCTTTTCTCCAGGGCTTACTGCAAAGGTCCTTACTGCTGCAATTAAGGAGGAATCCAGGAGAGAGAAGATGGAATCAAACACTTTGACATCCTGTATCCAGTTAGGAGTGAGTATGGCACATAGAGCAACAGGGTGAGGGACAACAGTGTGCAGCCCCCAGTACAGAGAAAGGGGTTCAGAGATATTTTAGGAAAGAATCTCTTGCCCTGATTTGACTCCAGTCAGTACCACTGACCTCTTCTATTAGAGGCCTCTTTCGTCCTTGTTTGCTGTGTTTGTTTTGGGTCCCACACCTGATGGTGCTCAGGCCTTAGTCCTATTCAGTGTTCTTGGGCTACTCTTGTCATGTCTTAGACATTATGGAGAGCTAACCCAATTTTAATTGCTGGTAATAAGGACCTTCTTGTTGGTGAGGAAAGAGACCTTGATCTCAGGATATCTGCCTGAAGTATCATTCCTGATTCACACATGGAAAAACACTTGATTTACGTTAATATTTTGTCCCCACATTTAATAGGTTTATCCCTGACTCTGCACTTCACCTTCACTCTGCAGAGTCTTGCCTCCTCCCTTCAGTCATATTTCTCCTCAGTAAACAATTGGCCTCTTGTCAGCAAGCCCCTTGGCTCCGTGGCTCTAAGAGAGAAATGAGAGCCAGGGGTCTTTTTAGAAGACATAGTTATTTGAATCCAGTCATTTTTACCCTAAAATAGGATGGATCCATTTCAGGGTGAATTGTGAGTGCTGATAACCAAGAGCACAGATTTGAATCCCTCACTGAATTATGAGTTTTCCTTCTCACACTTTTTTCATTGTGAAGAGTCTGACATGGGGATGGAATGGAATGGTATGTGTTTACCATTTGGGGCACCACCCAGAGTTGACTTTACAGATCCTTCTGGTTCTGTGCTTGGTTTTGACCTTGCTGTGTGTTCATAACTTCACCTCAAGAACTCTCTACAATAGTGTCCACAGGTCATGTAGGCTGATGGGACTTCCTCAAAGTGAATCTCGTAATGGTAGAGAGAACATGGAGGCTGGTTCCTCCCAAGGCTAGGGGCTTGTCCCTGAGTCTCTAGGCTCCTGGGTGTCCTGCGTCAGTGTAGATTCCAGGTTGCAGCTGTCCATGACCCCCTACTGTATTGCTACTCAGGATGCTGTGACCTTCTCCCAAGTAGCTGTGAGCTTCTCCCAGGATGAGTGGCTGTGCCTTGACCCCTCTCAGAAGAATCTCTACAGAGAAGTGATGCTAGAGACCTACCAGCACCTGCAGGCCATAGGTGAGAGCCCCGTTGGGGCACCTGTGAGGGCGGATCTGATTGATTGAACCTGGGTTAACCTCATGTAAGACAAACCTAATGTAAGGCCTACCACAGTGCTCTTGTTCTGACCTTGGGTCAAGTTCTCTTCCTGAGTTCATAAGCACCCAATGGCAGTCAGAGACTGGGATAGCCCCATTGCTTCTTGAAATAATGATGTGGGAATGGGATCTCATCTGAGGCTCTTGCAGGCAAACTCTGTTCCCCAATTCATTGCTCCCTATCTTAGCTACAGTTTAATAGTTTTGTTTATTGTTTTGTTTTGGACCATACCTAGCATATCCCAGAGATTTTGCCTGCTTATGACTGTACTCAGAAACACTGCTGGGGTAGAGAATAGCATGAAAGATAGGTTTCTTGCCTTGACAGAGGCTGACCTGGGTTCAATCCCCACCATCCCAATGATCTCCAGAGGATTTCTGGAGCGATTCCTGGTCACTTGGCCTGGAGTAATCCCTGAGCGTCGCAAAGTGTGCCCAAAATTAATCAAGAGAAAACTGCTTGTGGGGCATAATAGATCCTATATGTGGTTCTGGTATCCAAATTGTTGTCAGTCTGTGCAAGGCAAGTACCCGCCCCACTGTACTATTGTTCAAACCCTTAATTATTTTTTTGTTTGTTTTTGGGCCAATCCCATCAGCTTTCATGTGTAACTCCTGTATCAGCACTCAGAAATTATTCCTGGCCGACTCTGGGGATAATATGGGATGCCTGGGATTGAACCAAGGTTCATCTTGGGTTGGCTATGTGCAAGGCAAATGCCCTACTGCTGTGCTATCACCCAAGCCCTTACTTTTTAAGACATGATTGGTCCTTGCAAACCTTAGTGGTGATGGAGATTCATCCTAGCTCTATATTCTATGCTCATTTCACAAAGGCCTCAGGGTTCTGAGATTGATGTAATTTGTCCTAGTGTGAACCCTTTTTGTCCTATTGCTGTCTCTTTGTTGGACACTTTGATTTCAACCTGGTGTCATCTGTATGATAAGCAAGGTGCATATGCAGGGCAGAGATTCTATTTATTTGTCCCATGATTCAGCCTCTTTCATTAGGGACCGAGACTGCACCTGAGGTGCTATCTTCTTTCCTGTCTTTTACCCATGAATGACACCTCTTTGCCAGGGCATTGTGGGGTGAAGCCTGCACTTATCTCCTGGTTGGAAGTAGAAGACCTTGGAACACTGCAGAGAGGCATGTTTCCAGGTAAGTGTGGCAACAATCCCGTGATTCAGACCCTGCTGTATGTATCATCCTGGGCCTACAGAAATGTGGTTGCTGAACAATTTGTGTTAGGCTACTTGATCGAGGTGGGGGTCTTTCCAATTTCCGTTCACTGCTGCTGAATCCCAATATATTCTGGAACTTTGCTGTCTAGTCATTGCTCTTTCTGGTTCTTTCTGTGGATCTTTACAACAGAATCTGAGATTCTAAGCCTTCACCTACCATCTGTGATCTCTCTGTCTGGTTGCATAGCCTGGTTTTGGGGTGCCCTTCTTAGCAGTCGCTGGGTGTCCCTCTCACCAGTCTTTTTACACTTCCCTTCACCATGAATTTTAGCAGGGTACTTGATATTCCAAAGAAGGGCTTCTTTTTTATTCTTTTTGCTACCTAGTTATTGGTGCTGTTAGGGTTGAATCTGGAGGTGTTTTTCAGATTAGCTCCTAATGGTCTCTGGTACCATATGGGATGCTGGAGGCGAACTTGGTCCACCACTTGGAAGGTCAACACCCTCTCTGCTATACTATGTATTTGACATGATTATTGAAAATACTAAGAAATTCTTTTCGGGCCACACCTGGTTGTGCTCAGGGGTTACTCCTGGCTGCCGGGCCCATTTAGAAAGCCAGGGAATGAACACAAGTCTGTCATATGTCAGTGCAAGCATACACCCTATTACTTTACTTCCACTCTGGCCCCAAACCGTAAGAAATTTTTTTTATTTGTTTTTGAGGGGATCACAATGGGAATTGAACCACCACTCTTCTGCATGCAAGGCAAATGCCTTACCTCCATGCTATCTCTCTGGCCCCATACCATAAGAAATATTATATTTGTTGCAGGGGATAAATCAGTTATGCTCAGCACAACCTTAACTGCACAAGCTAATTATTCGTTTCATGACTTTAGGAAATATATGGGATGCTGAGAATAAAACTCGAGTCAGCTAGTTGCAAATAAAACTCCCTCAATGGTGGGCTTTCTATCTGTACCACTAAGTATGTTTCATCTCTTGTCAAGGGAAACCACACTGAGCTATACACTGCAATCATTTTGACTCATCTTGTCTTTTCTCAAAACTGATTTAGTACCTTAAAACCTGTATTTCTTCCATCACTGGAATTCACTCATCTGTACTGAGCAATTCACTGCAATCCTTCTGACTTCTCTTCTCTTTTCTTTAAGCTGATTTTTGTACCATTAACACATGTATTTATTCCATCACTTTTGCTGCATTCTACCAGGTTACATTCATCTAATATTTGGGGTCGGGGGGTTGGGACACACCCGATGGTGCTCAGGGTTACTCCTGGATCTGTGATTAGAAATTGCTCTTGACAGGTTCTGAGGACCATATAGGGGGCCAGCAATTGATCCCAAGATTCCTGGGTTGGCTGCTTGAAAGGCAGATACCAAAGCAATACTATCTGGCCCATTCAACTAATTCTTTTTTTGGTTTTTGGGTCACACCCAGCAGCGCTCAGGGGTTAATCCTGGCTCTGCGCTCAGAAAACACTACTGTTAGGCATGGGGGACCACGTGGGATACCGGAATTCGAATCACTATGCTTCTGCATGAAAGGCAAATGCCTTACCTCCATGCTATATCTCCAGCCCCTCAACTAATTCTTTTTTTGTTTTTTTGGGCCATACCTGGTGACACTCATAGGTTACTCCTGGCTATGCACTCAGAAATTGCTCCTGGCTGGGGGGACCATATGGAACTCCATGGATTGAACCCAGATCCATCCTGGGTCAGCCACATGCAAGGAAAACAGCCCACTGCTACGCTATCGCTCCACCCCAGCTCATTCAACTAATTCTAAGATTTTATATTTGGGTTATTTTAGATGGTGTACCACAAGTTCCGATAGTGACATTTCAGCAGTTTGCTTTTGGAATGGAATATCTAAAAAAGTATGAGATGGTAAGTGTTGCAAGTTGCAATTCAATATTATGATTTTGCTGGTTGGATAGTTAATGCTGCAAGCACATTCTATTTGTAAATAGAACCCTTTGGTACAACCCTTTGATGCCCTTAATAATCTATGCACTGCAGAGTATGCTCGTTTTATGTCTGGCTCCTCACATGGTCCCCTAAGCGTGCCAGGATAGATTTCTGAGAGCAGAGTCAAGAATAAACTCTGAGCGCCATTGTGTGGCCCAAATGCAAAATAGCAAAAACAAAGACACAAAAAACAAAAATGGAGAAATTCAAAGGTGAGACAGGTAACTGAACTAATCCTCTGCTGTTTCAGAGAAACAGCCAAACTCTGTTGGATGGAGCTGATCCTGTTCTGTGTGCCGCAGTCTGGAGGAAATTGTCCTGCCCATATCCCAATGCGAGTGAGGAATCAGGGGAATCAAGAATCTGTTGTGAAGTGGACCAGAGTGAAGAGAGATTTCTTTCACCAGAGCCAGTGATCACTGTGCAAAACTCCCCAGAGTCTGCTCTGCCCATTCCCTGGACTCAGACCCCTACAGAGGGTAAATCATGGGAAAGGCAAACAAAAGTGTTTGCTCTGAGCCCCTCACAGTCTCAGGCTAACCAGCATACTACCCATAGAGTGGAGCTACCTGAGTGTAAGCAATGTGGGGGAGACTTTGTGTGTGCCCTGCACCTTGAAGTTTCCTCAGATACCCTCAGTACAAATGATACCCCTGAGGGTCTGCGGGGTGGATATGCCCTGAGTCCACCTTCATGCCAAAGAGGCACTAAGGAAGTCCAACCACAAGAGAAGCAAAATAGATTTCAGGAGTGTGGGAAGGTATTTTCTCAATCCTCCAATCTTAAAAGGCATAAGAGATTTCATAGAAGAGAGAAACCTTATACATGTCAGGAGTGTGGGAAGGCCTTTAAGCAGTACTCAGGTCTTTATCATCACAAGAAAATTCATACTGGAGAGAAACCTTATACATGTCAGGAGTGTGGGAAGGCCTTCACTCAATCCTCAGGACTCCTTACTAGTCACAAGAAAATTCATACTGGAGAGAAACCTTATACATGTCAGGAGTGTGGGAAGGCCTTCACTCAATACTCAGGTCTTTATAGTCACAAGAAAATTCATACTGGAGAGAAACCTTATACATGTCAGGAGTGTGGGAAGGCCTTCTCTCAATCCTCAGGACTCTATATTCACAAGAAAATTCATACTGGAGAGAAACCATATACATGTCAGGAATGTGGGAAGGCCTTCACTCACTCCTCAGTCCTTAATAGTCACAAGAAAATTCATACTGGAGAGAAACCTTATACGTGTCAGGAGTGTGGGAAGGCCTTCTCTCAATCCTCAGGACTCTATATTCACAAGAAAATTCATACTGGAGAGAAACCTTATACATGTCAGGAGTGTGGGAAGGCCTTCACTCGATCCTCAGACCTTAATAGTCACAAGAAAATTCATACTGGAGACAAACCTTATATGTGTCAGGAGTGTGGGAAGGCCTTCTCACAATCCTCAGGACTCTATATTCACAAGAAAATTCATACTGGAGAGAAACTGTATACATGTCAGGAATGTGGGAAGGCCTTCACTCACTCCTCAGACCTTAGTAGTCACAAGAAAATTCATACTGGAGACAAACCTTATACGTGTCAGGAGTGTGGGAAGGCCTTCTCTCAATCCTCAGGACTCTATATTCACAAGAAAATTCATACTGGAGAGAAACCGTATACATGCCAGGAGTGTGGGAAGGCCTTCAAGCAATACTCAGGACTCTATTCTCACAAGAAAATTCATACTGGAGAGAAACCATATACATGTCAGGAGTGTGGGAAGGCCTTCACTCACTCCTCAAAACTTAATAGTCACAAGAAAATTCATACTGGATAGAAACTTTATACATGTCAGGCATGTGGGAAGGCCTTCACTCGAACCTCAGGTCTTTATAATCACAAGAAAATTCATACTGGAGAGAAAATATATACATGTCAGGAGTGTGGGAAGTCTTTTACTCTGTCCTCACACCTTAATAGTCACAAGAGAATCCATACTGGAGAGAAACCTTATACATGTCAGGAGTGTGAGAAGCACTTTACTCAATCTTTAGGCCTTTATATTCACAAGAAAATTAATACTAAAGAGAACCCTTTTACATGTCAGTAGATTGGGAGAGTCTTCCGTGTTTGCTCAGTACTCTAAGCATAAAAGAATTCAGACTGGAGAGTAGCCTTTTACATGTCAGTGTGGGGAGGGCTACTATCATTCTTCAGATCTTGCTATGCATGAAAGCATGCGTCCCAGAGTGACGCCAAGTATATACCAGGAGTGCAGGACCACCTTCACTTGAATTTCAGTCCTTCATAGACAAGATATTTCATACAGGAGAGAAACCTCACATGAATATTCATACTGGAGACAAGTCTTGAACATTGTCAGTATGTAAGGCATTCTGCTGATCTCTAAGAACAAAAGAATGTATAATGTAGAAAAGGCATAAATCTGAAATGTCGAAGACCTTCTCTATTGACTTATTTTCAGTGGAGTATTAAAATAGAGAAAAGTTTTTTTTTTTTTTTTTTTTTTTTTTTTTTGTTGTTTTTTTTTTTGTTTTTGGGCCACACCCGGGGACGCTCAGGGGTTACTATCGCTCAGAAGTCGCTCCTGGCTTGGGGGACCATATGGGACGCCGGGGGATCGAACCGCGGTCCGTCTCCTAGGCTAGCGCAGGTAAGGCAGGCACCTTACCTCGAGCGCCACCGCCCGGCCCCTAAAATAGAGAAAAGTTTTAAATGTACTGGTGTTTGGGAATGTCTTCACTTATTTCTCAGACCCTATCAATCAGCAAAATTCATACTGGATACAAACACTCTCCGTATATATATGGATTGTGGGAAGGTCTTCATTCTGCAAGATTCACAGCCATTGAAATATCCATTGTCGGGCCCGGAGAGATAGCATAGCGGCGTTTGCATTGCAAGCAGCCGATCCAGGACCAAAGGTGGTTGGTTCGAATCCCGGTGTCCCATATGGTCTCCCGTGCCTGCTAGGAGCTATTTCTGAGCAGACGAGGAGTAACCCCTGAGCACCCCTGGGTGTGACCCAAAAACCAAAATAAAAATAAATAAAATAAAAATAAAAGAAATATCCATTGTGGTCAGAAATCTTATGCAAGTAAGAAATGCGTGAAGAGATTCAGTTGATCTTCAAGCCTTACTAGGCACTAAATTATTCATACTGAAGAGGAAATTTATGTATATAAGGACTGGGAAATCCTTTGAATCCCCTCATACCTTAGGAATGATGGCAGAATTCCTTCTGGAGAGACACCTGAGGTGACTCAGAAGTGTGGGAAGATCTTTCATTCCTCCTCAGATAGTTTCACTAATATGAAAATTATATGTGGTGTGTGAGAACACAGTTAAACAGGGATGTGTTTTTCCCTTCCACACCCCTGCACCAGTAAGATTACTGGCATTCTTTAGGTTTCCCCCAAGCCTGCCAACCTGAAGTAACCACATAGTACATAAAAGTGTGGCTCAAAAAAGAAATAAAAATGAATTTAAACTGGGGAGAATCTTTACATATGTCAGGAATAGGGGCAAGATTTTATTTCTGAATGTTTTCTCTGCATAAGAATGTGCATTATGGAGAGAAACTAGTATGTATAATGTATATGGGAAGGTCTTTGTTCATCTTCAAACCTTGCTTTAAATAGGATGGTTCATGCTGCAGAAAAGCTGCCTAAGCATAAGGAATTTTGGAAGCTTTAAGTTATTCCTCAGTGCTTTATAATGCATAGTATGAGAGTGCTTAATGCCCTGTTGCAGCCAACTCAGATTTGATCTTCAACATCCCACAGGGTGTCCCATGCAGGACCAGGAGTGACTCCTGAGTTTAGCGACAGTGTAAGTCCTGAGCATTGAGAGGTGTGGTCCAAAAATAAATTCTAAAATGCATATGGGTTATAAACCTGAATAAGAAGGTAAGGTATTTTGGGAGACCTTTGCTCGGAGTTCAGCCTTTAGTAGTTATGGGAGAATTCACAGTGGTGTGAAGTCTCACACATGTACTGTATTGGGGAAACCCTTTAACATTTGCTCAGCAAACTGCCTCGAAGTGTTTAGAACCCTTCAGGTGACTATGGTTGTGGCAAGCTTTCACTCAGCATCACCCATGATTCTATGCTTCATATCCCCTAAGTGAAATGACTATTATCCACATTGGTGGCTTCACAAAAGAACCCTTGATCTTATTATGTGTGTGAGGTATATAGAGGCCTACATAATATTTCTCTTTTGTATCTGTTCTTTCTGCATGCTTCTCCTCTTCCCTCCTTTTAGGGGAGGACTTTGTTTATATCTGAAAAAATTTTAGCCTTGGCTGACAGGAATGAGTCTTGTTGCAGCCTTGCTAGCTCCTGATTTGGAGCAACTGGCTTTGTGTTTGACCTTCTTGCCTCTTTTTCCCTCTTTTGTGTGGATTTTTTACTGCAGAGTCAACAGTGTGGCCCCCGGAAAACATAAATAAATAAACAAATAAATAAATAAATAAACGTTAAGAAAAACGAATTTCTTGGTTGCGGAGAGATAGCACAGTGGTAGAGCATTTGCCTTGCATTTGCCCCACCTGGGAGGGACCCAGTTCGATTTCCAGCATCCTGTATGGTCTCCCAGCCTGCCAGGATCGAGTTCTGTATTCAAAAGGAAGAGTATCCCTTAAGTGCTGCCGACACGTGTGGCAAAAAAAAAAAGATGATCTCAACATTCTTCCATAAATTAGGATAGCTTTTAGGAATAGTATGGTGTAAGGAGTTAAGATCAGGTCTTCTCACAAACTCTACAATATGTAATGCTTTTCTTCAATATGAACTTGCCTATGAATAAGGTGAGAGGAGCCAGTGAAGGCCTTTCCACGTTACTCCCATGAAAGAATTCTCAACTTGAAGTTATTTTCAATTTCTTTTTTAAGCTTTATTTATGCATTTAATTATTGATTGATAGATTGATTGATTGGTTTTTGGACCACACCCAGCAGCACTCAGGGGATACTCCTGGCTCTGCAGTCAAAAATTAACCCTGGTAGGCTGGGTGACCATCTGGAATGCTGGAATCAAACCAGGTCCCTCCCAAGAGGAAGATTCCTGGCTCAGTATTCTTTTTTTTTTTCTGGCTCAGTATTCTAAAGTCACTCCTGGAGAACATTGCGGACCCCATACAATATCAGGGATTAATCTTGGTCACTGGTGTGCAAGGAAAACACTCTCTGTGCTGTACTACCCACCAAGAAAACAATTTTCACAGGAGTGAATTGGATTTGTTTGTCCTGGATTCTGAACAAGGAGAGAAGCCAATTTCTAAGGACCACGAGTCATGAAAAACATGTTAGACTTTCTCAAGTCTGCTTCCGTTAATACTATCCAAGATACCTGGTAGCCTATCTGGTAAGGAGCAGAAGGAAGGCATCCTGGACAATAATCAATCATTTTATTTTATTTCATTTGGTTTTAGGGCCACAACCGGAGGTGCTCTGGGGTTACTCCTGGCTCAGTGCTCAGAAATCACTCCTGCCAGGCTAGAGGGAAAATAGGATGCTGGTGACAAAATCTAGTCCATTATGGGTTGGAAGCTTACTAGGCAAATGCCGTACTGTTGTGCTATATAGCTATGGTCCCAATGTCAATCATTTTAAAGATCATCAGAAACTAGCAGCTCTCTATATCGCCTCCCTAGATAATCCCACTTGTGACTTGGGACATGGTCATCTCTTCTCGGAGACAGCTCTGACCAAACAGCATGGGGTTTTTAGCTGACTAAATAAAGTTTTGTTTAGCTTTACTCCAATTGTATGGCTTCGTCAAGGACTCCAGACCCAAACAGATTGAAGAGGAAATGTAGGCCTCCTCAAAATCCTTAAGTACCTCATCAAGGTTGGAAGCAAACAGGTTGAAAGTAAACAGTCCATGAATGGATTCCAGGACAATAAAGTCTTGAGATACACTAAAAGCAAAGAGGAATTGAAGGGGCCAGAGAATTAGCATGGAGGTAAGGCTTTCACCATTTTTGCAGAAGGGCGTTGGTTCGAATCCAGGCATCCCATAAGGACCCCCAAGCCTGCCAGGAGCGATTTCTGAA
>NW_026060358.1:0-29308 GCF_024139225.1 Suncus etruscus
AAATAAATAGTGCCCAGGATACAAGAGTTACCCACTGAGTGGGAGAAACTATTCACCCAATACCCATCAGATAAGGGGCTAATATCCAAAATATATAGGGCACTGACAGAACTTTACAAGAAAAAAAAAAAACATATAATTCCAGCAAAAAATGGGGAGAAGAAATGAACAGACGCTTTAATAAATAAAGAAATACAAATGGCCAAAAGGCACTTGAAAAATGCTCCTCATCATTAAACATTAGGGAGATGCAAATCAAAACAATGATGAGATACCATCTCATACAACAGAAATTGGCACACATCAAAAAGAATGAGAACAATCATTGCTGGAGAGGATGTGGAGAGAAAGGAACTCTTATCCACTGCTGAATGGGAATGCCATCTAGTCCAACCTCAATGGAAAATGATATGGAGATTCCTCCAAAATCTGGAAATTGAGCTCCAATTCGACCCAGCTATTCCACTCCTAGGGATATACCCTAAGAACACAAGAATAAAATACTAAAACCCCTTCCTCCCACCTATATTTATTGCAGCACTATTCACAATAGTCAGGCTCTGGAAACAACCAAGATGCCCTTCAACAGACGAATGGCTAAAGAAACGGTGGTACATATACACAATGGAATATTATGCAGCCATCAGGAGAGATGATCTCATGAAATTTTCCTACACATGGATGTACATGGAATCTATCATGCTGAGTGAAATAAGTCAGAGGGAGAGAAAGAGATGCAGAATAGTCTCACTCATCTATCGATTTTAAGAAAGATAAGTCATTTTTGCAACAATCCTGAGACAATGAGAGAAAGGCTGGAACTTCCAGCTCACTTCATGAAGCTCACCACAAAGAGTGGTGAGTGCAGTTATAGAAATATCTGCACAGAGAACTACCATAATCATGTGAATAAATGAGGGAACTGGAAAGCCTGTCTGGAGTACAGGTGGGGTTGGAGTGGGATGGAGGGAGATTGGGGACATTGGTGTTGGGAATGTTGCATTGTGAAGGGGGTGTTCTTTACATAACTGAAAGCTAATCACAATCATATATGTAAACAAGATGTTTAAATAAAGAAAAAGTTTCGAAAAACAAAAGAAGAACACTGCAACACACTCAAACTTCCGGAGAAAGTAAAAAAAGAAAGAATACAGAGAGAAATCCTGACAAATGTCCAAGTCCACCATTATAGAGGAGAATCTAAAATAAACACTTAATGTTTTAGCAAAGAAATAGAGGTTATTAGCTAGCAAACTTCAAGAAATTTAAAGCTAGGAATAAAAAAAGAAAAAAGTAATATAAAGCTGGACAATTCAACCAACACAAAGAACTGTTTTGGAAAACGAGACTCCATAGAACTGAAATTGAAGGACTGAAAAACATGTCAGCAAACCACCATGGCTAGGATTACAAGGTAGAAAATCGCATTGAAAATCCTGAAGACAAATTACAAACCAGAGTTGATTAAAGAAGTCAAAAAAGAAAGGAGAGCTGAGTGGAAGCGGTGGCTCAAGTAGTAGGGCGAATTCCTGGCAAGCGCCTAACCTAGGCAGGGCAGTGGCTCGATCCCAGGTGTGCCATATGTTCAATCAAAGCTGAAGCAATCTTTGAGCATCATCGGGTGTGCCATTTGAAAAAGGAAAGGAAAAGAAGGAAGGAAGGAAGGAAGGAAGGAAGGAAGGAAGGAAGGAAGGAAGGAAGGAAGGAAGGAAGGAAGGAGGAGGAAATGAGGGAGGGAGTGTCAGGAGAGATACAGGTGACTAATTCAGGAGATTGTGGCTCAATATCTAGCATCCCATCTGGTTTCCTAAGACAACTAGGAGGGATTTCTGAGTACAGAACCTGGAGTAACCCCAGAACGCTGCCAGGTGTGACCCCAAAATCAAACGATAAAAGATAGGGCTAGAGAGATAGCATAGTGGTAAGATATTTTCCTTGCAAGTTGCTGACCCAGGCCCATTGGTGGTTCAAATCCTGGGATTCCATATGGTGCCTTACGGCTGCCAGGAGTGATTTCTTAGCAGAGAGCAAGAGTAACCCCCTGAGGGCTGCCGGGTGTGGCCCAAACCCCCCCCCCCGAAAAGAGAGAAAACAGTTGAACAAAATGTAGGGTGCTTAATGAACAAAGAGAAAGAATCTCCGATTTATAGGAATATCAAATGAGAGGAAAATGGGAAAAGAGAAGAATTAGGTATAAGGTAGATAATAGCAGCTAACTTTCCTACTCTCTGAAATAGGCTCCTGTACAAATTTAAGTGCCATAAAGATAGCTAAACAAAACTGCCTGACAGGACATGAACAGACATATTAGTCCAAACAAACAAAAAACAGAGATCAAATCTTTAAAGCGGTAACGAAGTAAGGAAGAAGCATCATAAGTACAAAGAAAGGACATATGAATCAAAACTGATCTCCCATTTGAAACAGTACAGGGAAGAAAAGGAGGAATGACATCAATTCTACTAAATAAGAGAAAATTTCAACCTAGCGATCACTATCATGTGAATCTATTATTTCTATGGGAGGGCAGGTCAAAAACATTCTCAAACAAGAAGTACCCCTCAGAATATAGTGCTAAAGAAACCAATTCTCTTTTTGTTTTAATTTTATGGAACACTTCACAAATTTGCATGTCATCCTTCAGCAGGGTCCATATTAATCTTCTCTTCCAATTTTAGTATATGTGCTGCTGAAGGGAGCACATAACAAACTCATTCCGACATAAACCAAATCCCCAATTGTAACAACAGTCCTACAAATAGAATGGCAAAATAGCCTTTTCTGTCAAAAGTTTCCTTCAATGTCAATGAACTAAAGTCTCCCATCAGAAGGCAGAGTAGCGGGTTGAATCAGGAAATAAAATCCTGTCACCTGATGCCTGCAGAAAATACAATTCAATGTTCAGGATAGACACTGGTTCAAAGGAAAAGGATGGAATACAATGACACAAGCTACTGGAAAACGAAAAAGGCTGAGACAGTCATTTATAGCAGAACAAATTGCATGCAATCTCAAGAAAGTATTTAAAGACAAAACTGAGCACTACTTATTGATCCTAGGAGCAACAGACCAGGAAGTACTAATCCTGATCAACTTTCATGCATCAAACATAGAGGAAGCAATATATCTAAGGCTTTTGCTCACAAACCTAAAGAAACATGAATGGAAGTGTGATATAATGGGAGATTTATAAATTCCATTATTGCCAATACAGATCCATTACCAGGGGTCCTCAAACTTTTTAAACAGGTGGCCAGTTCACTGTCCCTCAGACCACTGGAGTGTCTGATTACAGTAAAAACAAAACTTATGAACGAATTCTTATGTACACTGCATATATCTTACTTTGAAATGAAGAAACAAAACAGACACTAATACAAAATGTGGCCCATGGGCCATAGTTTGAGGACCACTGGGGGTGACACTAACAAAGATATAAGAGCCCTACATGAGACATGACAAAAACTAGGACTAATGAATCCATTCAGGGCTTTTCATCCTCAAAAATTGAATACACATTCTTCTTAAGTGAACATGAAACCTTCCCTAGAATAGATCACATTTTAGAACACAAGTCTCACTTACATAAACTCACAAATATAAAAATCATACCAAACACCCTGTCAGACTATAAATGGAAAATCGAACACCTGGATACTAAACATGCTGCTCAACAAGAAATACTAAACAGGAAATAAAGATACAGAGATTGCTTGAAACACATGATAATAAAGAAAAAATTGCCAAAATCTATGAGACAGAGCAAAAGCAGTAATTAGGATATAATTCATCGTAATAGCGGCCTACAATAAGAAAGAAAAAAGCCAAAATCTATGTACCATATTTTGTGAAAATAAAACATCCTCTGAAAATAAGACCTACCTAATAAGTTTCCTGTTGGGTGAAATATAAGAAATCCCCCAAAATAAGACCCCTAGGTTCTGTCTCGGAATGATAATTTACCATAAACTGGTTGTTAGGGCCATCCTGCCTAGCCTCTTGCAACCAGTGACGTAATGGAGAGTCATGGTGCTGTACCATATATAATTAATAAATTTCCTTTATTTTCATTTAACAGTATATGTATACCATATTCCTTGTTGAAAATAAGAGACCTCGGGGCCGGAGAGACATTATGGAGGTTAGCCACCTGCGTTTCATGCAGAAGATCAATGGTTCGAATCCCAGCATCCCATATGATCCCCTAAGCCCACCAGGAGCAATTTATGAGCATAGAGCCAGGAGTAACCCCTGAACGCTCCTGGGAGTGACTTCCAAAAAACAAACAAAAAAGAAAATAAGACATGTGATGAAAATAAGACCTAGCACATCTTCGGGAGCAAAATTCAATATGATACACTATCTTATTTTTGGAGAAAGTGGTTATCTGAAGACCAAGTGCAAAGAAACCAAACATGAGCTGAGCAAAAAAAAAAAAAAAAAAAAAAAAAACCAGGGCCCGGAGAGATAGCACAGCAGCGTTTGCCTTGCAAGCAGCCGATCCAGGACCAAAGGTGGTTGGTTCGAATCCCGGTGTCCCATATGGTCCCCCGTGCCTGCCAGGAGCTATTTCTGAGCAGACAGCCAGGAGTAACCACTGAGCACCGCCAGGTGTGGCCCAAAAACCAAAAAAAACAAACAAACACAAAAAAAAACCAGAGCAGGGGACGGTGCCATAGCACAGTGGTAAGAAATTTGTATCACATGCCACAAATCAGAAAGCACTTTGTGCAATCCCCAGCACTCCATATGGTCCCCTGAACCCTTAGCAGCAATTTCTGAGAGTAATTCAGGGAGGAACCCTTGAACACCACCAAGTGTGATCAAAAAAGCAAAACAGGGGGGCTGGGCGGTGGCGCAAGACGTAAGGTGCCTGCCTTGCCTGCGCTAGCCCTGGACGGACCACAGTTCAATCCCCCGGCGTCCCATATGGTCCCCCAAGCCAGGAGCAACTTCTGAGCGCATAGCCAGGAGTAACCCCTGAGCGTTACCAGGTGTGGCCCAAAAACCAAAAAAAAAAAAAAAAAAAAAAAGCAAAATAAACCAAAAAAAAAAAAAAAACCAGAAACAGAGCAGAAATCAACAATATAGAAAAAATATGAAATATTAGGGAGACCAGTTGATGAGTTTTTTTAACAAACAATAAATAAGATAGACAAACTGCTGGCAGACTCATGAGAAAGAAAGGGAAAATATTCAAATAAATTAAATCCGAAATGAAAGAGAGATTACTACAGATACTCAAGAAATCCAAGACATCACAAGAGCTTATTTTTCCTGCCCCTTCCCTTCAGAGCTTATTTCGAACATTGGTGTTCAGTTAAGCTAGATAACCAAAAGGAAATGGACAGATTTCTAGAAAATGTCACATCCCCATACTGAATTAGGAGGAATTAGAAGGCCTAATTAGGTCTATCACAAGAAAATCAAAACTGTAATTAAAAAACTTTGCAGGATGAGACAAGTTTACAGGTAAATTTTATCAAACATTCAGAGAAGTATTAGCAATTACCATTGATCCTAAAAAGATGGAAATCCTCCAAATACTTTCTAAAAGTATAACACACATTCCCAAAGTGTACAGAGATAATAGCAAGAAACATCTTCAGCCCAATCTCAGCGAATCGAATCCAGTAACACCACAATAAGATGAAATATGGTGGAGCCAGAGTGGTGGCACAAACAATAGGGCATTTGCCTTACAAATGCTTAACCTAGGACGAATGGCGGCTTGAGCCCCTGGCACCCTATATAGTCCACCAAGCCAGGAGTGGTTTCTGTATTGTTTGTTTTTGTTCTGGGGCCAAACCTGTTGACGCTCAGGGTTTACTCCTGGCTATGTGCTCAGAACTAGCTCCTGGCTTGAGGGGACCATGTGGGATGCCGGGGGATTGAACCCTGATCTGTCCTAGGCTACCATGAGCAAGGCAGATGCCTTACCTCTAGCGCCACTCTTCCCGCCCATGATTTTTGATGGCAAAGCCAGGAGTAACCAGAGTGTCACCAGGAGTGGTCAAAAAACAAACTCAAAAACAAAAAGATTTTACATGGTGTCCAAGTGTGTTTTATCCGAAGGATGCATGGATGGTTCAGTATATAATCAATCAACATTTTATTCCACATTATTATAAGGATAAAAGCAACAGGATCATATGTATCAAAGCAAAAAAGGCATTTGAGAAAATCTAACACTGAAGAAAAATACCCTCAGTCAAACAGTTGTATAAAGAATCTTCAGCAAGATTATAAAAACATCTCAGCCAGCATTATTCTTATTTGCAAAACACTACCATCTTTTCCACGAAGGTCAAGCAGTAGGAAAAGTATGTCCAGTCTCCACTCTTACTAAACATAATGCCATAGACTCGTGCTCCAGTATTCATTGACAGAGTAGGCTTCACAATTGATTTTCAATTAAACCTAGATTACTATTGCCATATATCATTATGCCCATGTTCTCAGTTTGCTTTCAGGAAAGGAACCTAGATGCTCAAGACCCAGTATGATTGTTTTAAAAATGCTCTATGCACGATCGATCCCAAAAACATTTTCGTCAGCAAAGTTTACCCTCACCAATGATAATATTACTTGAAATTGTAAAATTTTCCATCTGAACTGTCAGTTTGGTATTATTTAAGAACTCTGACCTGTTCCACCCGGATCAGTTTTTCAACTGCAACCAATGGATTGATCCTCATTATCTATATATGTGAATGTGAGTGTGATGGCTACCGCTATGTCTAGTGTCCACCTGTATTGTATATGCCTACTTTATAAACAGTCCTCCCACTGTTATAAATATAACCATTCCCGACCATGCTTAACACTTTACAAATCCTTTTGAATCCTTTTGTTCTCTCTCTCTGATCTTTTATTTCTCCCTATTTAATCCTTCTTACCCTCAGCCCTAATGCTGAGGAAACGGAACAAACCCCTTCTCGAACCTGCATCAAGCCAGCTCCCAAAGCAAAAGGACAGCTAGAAGATGCAGCTGTCACAGCTGATTTGCTCTTGACAGCCCTTTTCACCCACCTCCCTTTTCTGCGGACTGCTGCGCACTACCTGATTCTGTTTTTGAGACACCTTTAGATAGAGGACATTACACTGTTCCTTACAATTGGGAGCCATTTTTCAAACTTCACAAGGCCAAGTCAGACACTGAAGCTGTCTTCTGAATTTTATTCCTTGCCTAGAGTATTTCAAAAGACTTAAAAAGAATGGGTGTATTTTTTTTGCCTTCCTTAGGTACAATAGCCTTATTAGGTATACTATGTATTATTTATCGTAGATGTAGTTGTCCCCATCCTTTTTAGAATTTGTTAGTAGAAAATTCTAAAAGGTAAGTTTCAAGTCAAACTGTCCCTGGCCAGGGAGAGGATGCAAAGGATTGGGAAACATGCTCTGTAGGCAGGGACATCTGTATGCAGGGACATCATCACTGCCCAATAAATGCCCCAGGAAGCACTGGGAGAACCTCAGGATGTGCTATTGCATCGTACTTTGAAATCATGGAAAGAAATTAAGTGACTTTTCAATGCTGTCATCTCATTACGATTGAAACAATAGTAAAGACATGAACATATAATAATAAAAAGGGCAAGCCAAGAATCAACACTAATACCCAAAATGATCTCCCAAACCTGACAGGACTGATCAGAGTCCAGGATAAGTTTGAGCACTCCCAAGTGAGGCTAAGATCCCACGACTCATGTGCTTTTGGCCAAACCCGCAGTGATCAGGGACGAACACAATCTGTGCTCATGGAGGACTTCTGGAAGACTTAGGGTGTGGGAGGCCCTTCAGTTAGAGAGCAAAATGGAGTCTCTGATGCCTGAGTTAAAGTGACAAGCTGCACAATGCAGCTGCAGGCACTTCCTCCCCCCCTGGACCTAACAGAAAAGGGCTTAAGCATACACCACAATATGCTTCAGTAAAGATATGTGTAAACAGGCTTGAGTTAAGACTAGATCTGAAACTCTGTTGCAAGGGACCTAGCTGAAAAACAACTGCAAGGGACCTAGCTGAAAAACAACGTAGTAGAGTTTGGGGTTAAAAGATAATAGCTCTGTAAACTTTAACTTTGAAAAACAGAATGTTCCTGTGGAAAATTACCACCCCCTACCTTCTTTGTTTTGCTCATGGTATATAAGCTTGCTTCTCCCTCATGAAAGTGGACTCTTGATCAGACCCTTGCTTTGAGTCTCATTATTTTCCCAGCCCCTCTTTTCATTTCAGGTTGGATCCTCTTCATGACTCCCCAGTTCTCCTGCGGGCACGGATCCCAGGGGGTCGCAAGTGGCGCCCAATGTTGGGCTGGAAGCACGGACCACCGACCAGATGGCATGACAGAGCGCGTCTCAAGAGCCTGCTCATAAGACAAAGGTAAGACCCTATTTAGGGGCCGGGCGTTGGCGCTAAAAGTAAGGTGCCTGCCTTGCATGCGCTAGCCTTGGACGGACCGCGGTTCAATCCCCCGGTGTCCCATATGGTCCCCCAAGCCAGGAGCAACTTCTGAGTGCATAGCCAGGAGTAACCCCTGAGCGTTACCGGGTGTGGCCCAAAAACCAAAAAAAAAAAAAAAAAAAAAAAAGACCCTATTTAGGGCAGGGTGTAGAGAGGTTAGCCTAACAGTGATCACAGGCGGGGGTTGGGTGGGGAGCAGGGACAATTGGGACATTGGTGACGGGAATGTCACATACACAATCATGTATGTAATCAAGGTGTTTAAATAAAAATATATTAAAAAAATATTTGTACATAATAGAGACCTGTAACCTGGACATAGCTGAGCAGAAGTTCAAGTAGTTCAACTGCTCTTTATAGAGCTCCATAATAATGTTCTTATGCTTTGACCCACAGAAACAGGTGCTGAATGTTTTGGAAGCTGGGAACTCCAACTACAATGATCCATCCAAGAATACAGAGTCCGACTGCTGCTGGAAACATGCAAGGCAAAGGCTCTACCACCATGTCATCACTCTGGCACTATAACAAATCTCTAATCTTGGTGTTCACAGTACTTTCTGGAAAGATACGTCAGTTGCCCTAGTTCTCCATTACAGTGCTATATTATATTAGATTCCAAATTCACTTCTCATTGTTATCTTGATAAATATTCTAATGTATTAATTTTCAGGTCACAGGCAGCTCCTGGGTCTACACTCAGAAATTGTTCCCTGAAGGCTCAGAGGACCATATGGGATGCAGGGATTCGCACCACAGTCCTTCTGCATGCCTTACCTCCATGCTCTCTCTCCAGCCCCAGGTATTCATTTTCTATTTGATTCTTGTTGCTATTATAACCTAATATTTATGTTCACTGTAGGGACATAAATGTCATTAGAAAAGGCAACTGCATGCCATAGACTCTTGCTACAGTGCTAATTCACTGGGATCTATGCTCGGAAATCGATCCTGGCAGGCTCAAGGGACCTTATGGGATGCCAGGATTCGAACTGCCGTCCTTCTGCATGCAAGGCAAACACCACCTTACTTCCATGCTATCTCTCCAGCCCCTGCATTTTGTTTTCAATTAAACCTATTAGATGACTATCACCATATAGAACATCATACATAATGTCTGCCACATATTATGTCAGTTTGCTTTCTGGAAAGTACCCTAGATGCTCAAGACCCATTATAATTGTTTTAAAAATGCTCTATGCACTACCTAACCCAGAAATGTTTTTGTCAGGAAAATTTACCTTCACCAACGGTCATTTTACATGGAATTGAAAATTTTTCCAACTGACTTGCCAGCTTGATATAATTTAATCACTCTGACCTATTGTACCTCAGTTTTTCAATTGCAACCTACGGATCAATCTTCATTTATGTATGTGAGAGTGTGTGATGGCTACCTATGATGAGGAAAGATTTTTTTTTTTTTTTTTTTTTGGTTTTTGGGCCACACCCTGTGACGCTCAGGGGTTACTCCTGGCTATGCACTCAGAAGTTGCTCCTGGCTTCCTGGGGGACCATATGGGACGCCGGGGGATCGAACCGCGGTCCGTCCTAGGCTAGCGCAGGCAAGGCAGGCACCTTACCTCCAGCGCCACCGCCCGGCCCCGAGGAAAGATTTCTTAACTTTTTCAAAGGACTGCTCCATTTTAGAATTCTAGCCTGCTAACAGAAATCTGCCAGAAAAGTGGGGAGCTACAAAAACAAAGAGGCCTCAGACAGTTAGGAAGAGGTTTCAGACAGCAAGCTTGAACTAAGTTAAGCAAGTTCTGCTTTCACAGCTCCCAAGGACAGCAAGCCTGGAAGATAAGACAAGTCTTGGGCATGTGAGATCAATACCCATTTATGCTCACTGTTAGTTTATAGCTGCCACTTTAAGTAAGTTTTGAGCTTTATAGGATATATCAATAAGTTAAATTAATTGGTAAGTACTAGGCCAGTAGTTGCAAGGCAGATGCCTTAACACTCGCGCAGCAGCTCAAGCCCCAATTTATCCCATTGACTGTCACCTCCTAACACCTAGGAAATGGAACATAAACCCACTCGAATGTGTTGCATGTCAGCTCCAAAAGCAAAAGGACAGCTTTGTAGCCCACAATGCTCCAGCCCAGGTAGAAGATGCCGCTTCCACAGCTGCTGATTTGCTCTTGGCAGCCCCTTTTCTGTGTACTATTGCTCACTACCCAATTCTGCATTTGAGAGACTTTTGCTAGAGGACATTACACTATTCCTTACAGTTGGGAGTCATTTTTCATACTCTAAGAGACCAACTCACACACTGAAGCTGTGCTCGGAATTTTATTCCCTGCCTACAGTATTTTAAAAGACTTAAAAAGAATATGTATGGGGCTGGGCGGTGGTGCTAAAGGTAAGGTGCCTGCCTTGCCTGTGCTAGCCTTGGACGGACCGTGGTTCGATCCCCCGGTGTCCCATATGGTCCCCCAAGCCAGGAGCAACTTCTGAGCACATAGCCAGGAGTAACCCCTGAGCGTTACCGGGTGTGGCCCAAACACCAAAAAAAAAAAAAAGAATATGTATATTTCCTTGTGTATTCTTTAGATATAATATCCGTAGTAGGTATATTTCGTATTGTGTATGTCCTTATAGAAATGTAGTTGTCCCCATATTTTGATTTGTTTAGTAGGAAAATTCTAACAGGTAAGTTTCAATTCAAACTGTCCCTGGCCAGGGAGAGGATGCAAAGGATTGGGAAACATGCTCTGTATGCAGGGACATCGGGTCATCTGTATGCAGGAACATCATCCCTGCCCAGCATGATGTCCCAGGAAGTACTGGGAGAACCTCAAGATCTGCTACTGCATGGTACTTTGAAATCATGAAAAGAAATTGGCCAAACCAACAGTAATCACACAGGAATATTGGCTCTGTGCTTGTGGAGGATATCTGGAAGACTGAGCATATGCAGAGCCAGGAATGAAACCCAGTTTAGCACAGGTATGGGAAACCCTGAAAAAATGTATGATTTCTCTGGTCATTGAAGACAGTTAAAAACAGAAAGTTGGACTCAATTGAAAAATAAAGTCAGGACCTGGAAGGTTGAAAAATAGGGAGGGACCTTGACTTTGGGCTCAGCAGAATCACACCCCCCATGGAAACCAGATCCCAGCCTGATCCTGGCACTTTCCTGTCACCCCAGGATGTAGCCCACAGCAGAGACCCCCTGCATCTCTCACCTACTGCCTGCAGGTGCTCGTACGTCTCCAGCATCACGTCTCTGTAGAGCTTCCGCTGAGAGGCATCCAGGCACAGCCATTCCTCCGGGGAGAAGATCACAGCCACCGCAGGGAAGGAGACCATGTCCTAAGCACAGACAGAGGGGTTTAGGAAAAGGCTCATTCAGGGGGCTGGGGAGAGAACAGGAATTCGCAGTGCACAAGAGTGACTCAGGGATTTTACCTTCTGTCCTCACTGGCACCTACCCGCCTAGTTCCTCTCTCAATAGGCACCAGTATGGAAGGTCACCAGACATTATGGTAGAAAGCCAGATCTGCTCTCATGATATAAAGACTGTATTTTAGACTGTACATGCAAGTGTTGCTTTGCAAACATCACACATGCCCATCTCTAATTATATTCACTGAAAACACTCTTGGGTTCAATGCCTGACTACAGAGGTAGAGCACCTATAACAGCAACTCTAATAGTAGCTCAAAATGCTAAATACTTAGTAAATCCTACTGGCCCCAGAGTCCATATCTGCCCAGGATACAAGCAGCGAGAAGGTAAATGGAGGGTCTCGTGAGTGAGTCAAACATGTGCTTAGGGTTATCAATAGTCATAGTTCACTCCAAACAAATCTTTTCCAGTGGATGTAACAACACCTGAATCCCAGCAACTATGGCTTCCAGAAAGATTCTATGCTCCTGTTCTCCAATTAGAAGCACAAACCACAAGACTGCAGAAAAGCAGCCTTTACCAATGCAACTGGTTTACTGAGGGGAAATGTGGCTGCAGGAAGGAGCCTGACTGCAGAGTGAAGGACAAAAGAGCTGAGCATGTCCTGACATCAGCAATAGTGCCATCGAGGGCACAGAGAGAGACAACCTGGGGTCAATCTCAGGCACAGGCTAGTGCTCCTGAAGTCCCCAGGAGTGAACCCTCTGTATACTCAAGGAAAGGCCTTGAGCACAGCCAAATGGCTCAAAATTCTATGGAAAACAAAACAAGCAGATACATGGAATGTACCAAGCTCCCAAAACCAAAACCAAACCAAACACATAGGGAAGTGCATGTATAGAAATAGACCTTGCAATGTTCTCTGAAGTAAAGCATAAAATTTTTCATCAGGGTTCTAGAATTACGGATCCCAGGGAGAGACTGTCAGACATGCATGCAGAATCCTGAATGAATATGTAAACTTGGGCACAGAGATCGTCCTGGCATGGAAGCAGCAGCAGAAACAAAAGAGATTTGTGGTGGAACAAGAAGACTATCTGCTTCATACTGGCATGGAAGGCACCGTCCCAGGCAGAATACACAGCAGCCTATATGGCGACCCCCCTCTGCTCGAGGATAATATTTCAGATCGCAAAGCGAGGAGAATATCCTTTCAGTTGTTGCCATAAAATAGAAATAAATCAGAGATTTTCTCCAGATAAGGCAGGAATAATGCTTCCTGCAGAAATCATCGGCTCAAGGTCTCCTTCCTCACCTACATCCAGGACCATATTAGCAGCAGCCTCAACGCTGGAACCTGGCATCCAAAAGGTTCTTAGACCTGCCAGGGGTGACCCAGAACACTGAGATTCGACAAGGGTCTGAGTACCATATGCATGGCCTTGAATAAATGCACAACACACCAAACCAAGATAAACTGCTGAGACCAGAGTCCCTGCTAGGTCTGCCAGGAGCCACTCCATCCCCAGAATCCTTCCAAATATATCTTGGGCATGCAGTCCCTGTGGGGCTTTGCACTCCTGTCCCCCTCCCCTGTTCTTCTTGGAGCCCCCTTACCTGGGGACTGGACATCAGACGCTGAGGGCCATTCTTCTGCAGCCTGGATCCTTCCCGAAGAGCAGCAGCAAGGCCCATGGCACACACTGCTGGAGAACAGACACCGCGTGAGCAACCAGGAGGAGCACAACCCTGTCCAGCTGCTTCCTGCTGGGTCTCCTGGAGCCTAACAGGATCCTGCACATCTGGAGCAGCATGCAGCGTTTGCTTCCTTGGGAGGGAACCTGTGGAGTGGAGAGCGACCAACAGCCTGTTGTCCCCCAATGATCTGAACATCCACAGCATTACCAAGGACCATGTGTAACCTGTGCAGACTGGGGAGTCGCTGGGACAAACTCTCCTGCTTGTGCTCAGCAGATGTTGGGGGGCAGAGGAGGACGGGGGGGTGGGGGGAATCGCCCTGCAGGCAGCTAATCCAAGGGGGAAACCTGGGAGGGACACACGTGCCCCTGAGCTGTCGGGGTGCCCAGCACCCCTTGCAAAAAGACTGTCCTGCACCCACTCCCTGTCCTCTTCCTCCCCAAGAACCCCCAAACCAGGGTCTCCAGCCCAGAGCTAGGGATGAAAGAGCTCCGGGACTCGGAGAGGAAATGTTCCTCGTCTGGGAAACCAGCGCTGAGATCGGAGCAGTTCTCGCCATCGCGGTCCGAGGGAGCACTGGGCGCAGAGCTGGGCGAAGGCCCTAAAGCCGAACCCCAAGATCCGCGGGGAGCGCGGGGCGCCCGAGGAGAGGCGCAGGCCGCAGGGTCCGGGCGCCCGATCCACGCCCCCCCGCGCTCACCCCAGAGACCCGCAGCTCGGGGCTGGAGCGGCCCCTCGACCGATGGCGCAGAGGAACTCGGCGCTTCAGACTTCCTGGCAGCCGCGGGGACCCCGAAACCGTCAGTCTGGGGACCGAAGGCGGCGGATGGGGCCGGATTGCCGGCGCTTCCCCCTCGCAGTACGGGAACAAAGAAACAAAATGGCGGTCGCACGACGTCACACGACTTCCGGCCGGCGTCTTAAAGGGCCAGGCTCCGACTACTTACCTGCCACCGCCTGGCTGGAAGTGGACTTTTTTTCTGGACTTGACTCAGGCGATGGAACTCTCTGCCTAGGAGGAAACTGACTCAGGGTGGAGCCGGTGACCCCAGGTGTGCCAGCCAGGGGAATACAACCACCAAGACTGGAAAAGGATGCCCATATTTGCCACTTCACTTCCCAACTGGGGCTGGAGCTCTGGGATATAGGGAAGGCCAATGCTGAATCTGGGAAAATCTCAGCTTTCTGCTGTAGGCCCTGAGGCAGCAGCAGGAATTCCTGTCTGCAGGGCAGGACGAACCCTTGAACTCTGCCATCTGTGGCCCCAATAAATAAATAAATCTATTTATATATATATATGTTGTTGTTGTTTTGTTTTTTAGGCCACATCATTGATGCTCAGGGCTCACTCCTGGCTATATGCTCAGCATTCGCTCCAGCTTGGGGGACCTAGGGATTGAACTACCCTTTCTCCTAGGTCAGTGCATGCAAGGCAGATGCCCTACCACCTGCACCACCACTAGGGCACCAACAAAAAATAATTTTTAAAAAATACCTCACTGTAGCATTTTCCTCTGAAACAACAATTAGCTTATTTTTCTTTTTTTATTGTTCAAGATACTCTCAAGGTGTCCCCCAGGCGATATACATATTGACATTCACTCTACTTATTATTATTATTTTTGCATTTGAGAGAAAATGAAATTTAAAACAGTTGGGGCCAGAGAGATCGCATGAAGGGAGAGCATTTGCCTTGAAATCAGGAGTATGGCGGTTTGAATCCAGACATCCCATATGGTTCCCCGAGCCTGCCAGGGGCAATTTCTAAATGTAGAGACAGGAGTAACCTCTAAGCGCTGCCAGGAGTGACCCAAACACTAAAAACCAAAAAAAAATTTAAACCGTTTTTTGGGGTCCAGATAAATAGCATGGATGTAGGGTTTTAGCCTTGCATACAGAGGATGGTGATTTGAATCCCGGGATCACATATGCACCCTCCCAGCCTGCCAGGAGCGATTTCTTGAGTGTAGAGCCAGGATAGCCCCTAAGCTCTGCTGAATGTGACACAAAAACAAACAAACAAAAAGCCCAAAACATTTAAAAAAGTTTTTTTCATTAACTCGCCGTCAAAAATAAGATCACTAAAACAGAACTGAAAAAAGTTGCAGTTATATAAGAATAAATTTAAAGTGAAATGAGCTTACCATTACCCAGCACATTCTTACATTTTGTGTCTCTGGTACTTCCTATGAGAATTAATTCTTTTTCTTGGCAATTAGAAAATGAGATAGAGAGAGCATGTATTTCCAATGCAATAAAACCTAAGCCTGGGACCTGAGAGATAGCATGGAGGCAAGGCGTTTGTTTACCTTGCACGCAGAAGGACTGTGGTTCGAATCCCGGCATCCCCATGCCTGCCAGGGCCTCAATTCCTGAGCTTAGAGCCAGGAGTAGCCCTTGAGTGCTTCTGGGTGTGACCCAAAAACCAAAACCAAAACCAAACAAAAGAAACAAACAAACAAAACCTAAGTTTATGAATACATTTTGTTTCTAAGCCCAAGGCTCTGCAGGAGGAATCCAGAGGCATCAGAGCACTGTCGTCTCCTCACTCAGCACAGCGGCCTCTCCCTCAGGTTTCTGACACACTCTGGATGTGGGTTTTCACTGTGTCTCTCTCCCAGGTATCTAATGTGGTGTTCTCAGCTTTCAGCTCTCAGCTCAGTTCCATGTGGGCCATGCTGGGGAACTTGTCCGCAGGAGAGTGACTCTGCTCAAGAACTCCTCTGTGTATCTAGCGTCACTACCCTCGAGGGCTGTCCTTCCCCTCCACTGAAGCCCTTGTCCAGGGATCTGCCTCAGCCAGTGCATCCATAACCGGTGAAGGTGTAACTGGATGCCTTCCAGGGGATCTTCATTGATATCCCAGATTTCCACACCTCAGTCCCAGACTGCACCAGCTCCACCTTTGAGTGCACAACTGTGGGCAGAGACAGGAGTGGAGGGACTCCTTGAAGGGCCTAGTTCCCTTCGAAGTCCAGCAACTGGGACACTTATCTGTGGCCATTGTCAGCAGAAAGGTCCTCCATGGTCAGTCCATGCTGTGGACTGAGCTTTCACGGCCACTTTAGTGAAAGGGCTGTTGTTTGTGTTAGTGGTTGTTGGATATGAACACTTGTATTTATTTCAATAGATCCCGATTTTTATTCATATTGATGAAATATACGATGGGACCAGAATGCCAGGTCACACCCTAGGGTAGCGCACAATCACAGATCAGGGTAGGAACAGTAACATAATAATCCCATGGAAATATTTACATAGACAACAAAGAGGACTAAAATTTAAGAATCTGATTCCAGTGCCTACCATTGTCTCAATGCAAGAGAGTAACTCCTGTTGAGAAACTAGGCTGGCAAGACATGCTACTCTCAGAGAACCCTGTGGGAGTCCCAGCTCCCTAGACTTTCTCTGGGCTTTGATATTAGAGGTTTCATGTAGATATTTTGGAATTAGTTTGTTTAAATATTTTATCTATTTCTTTTAATTAGTGAAACTTGAATCTTCCCTCTTTTGTTATATCCAGAAATCCGGAAACCTATTTTTACTATTTTCCTCAACTTACTTTGTTTTTTTAAATTTATTTAAAGAAAATACATCACATAGTTGTCAGAACTGATTATAATAGATTTGTTCATTACAAGGAAAAGCAAAATTATTGAGAAAAAAGGAAAGTAAGGGCCGGAGAGATAGCATGGACGTAGGGCTTCTGCCTTACCATGCACAAGGACAATGGTTCAAATCCCGGCTTCCCCTATAGTCCCTCAACCCTGACAGAAGTGATTTCTGAGCAGAGAGCCAGGAGTAAGCCCTGAGCGCTGCCGTGTGTGATCCAAGAACCAAAAAAGAAAAGAAAAGAAAGAGAAAATGTAAATAGAAAGTAAAACTAAAAAATAAAATGGAAGAGAAGAAAAAAGAAAGAGGAGAAAGCTAATTATCAAGTATATTTGTGAACTTTATTGTAACTAATAAAGTCATTAATGCAATAGAAGAGATTTAGTAAGCTATCTTTTTTAAAGAGACAAAAACAATAAATATGGTGTATCACGGTTGTTATTGTTTGCATAGGCAGAGCAAAATTTGGGGGAAATAGAAAGAAAAACCTTTGGCCTAAAAACAATAAGACCTTCTCCATGAAGTACCCTGGCATCAGACCAACTTCAGGCTTCAAGCATGTTAAGTTGTCTAACCCCAAAGTCTTTCTCTGTGGTCCCAATAAAAGCTTTTCAAAATCACGGTTGTGGCTGTCAGGTTTCTGTAGTAATTGATCCTGGTTTCTCTACAGATCCTATGTCAAAAGTCCAAGTTAGTGTGATGCAGAGTGTATTCTGATTTCATCTCATAAGTAGGTGGCAACGCAAAGAACCCTGCCCTGAAAGCAGGTTGTTGCTGTTATTGAGTTCTCAAGTTGTCCCGTGTCAATGAACCCACTCTGGAGTAAAGCAATGCCTGGACAGCAATAGGATCTTCCCTTGTAGAAGTCCAATTCCTGATGCTGGTGTAGAAACTGTGTTGTTTCCATAGATGGACTCCAAGGTTCAGGGATAAATGATCAATGTCTGATCTTCTGAAACCTAAGCGCAGTCACTATGACCAGTGTGCAGGGTGTAAGACCCCAATGCAATATAAAAATTTATGAGTTTCTATCTCTATTCTATAAGAACTTCTTTGCTCACATAAGATTTTCCCAATTGGGTGAATATTTTCTCTCATTATGTGGGTGGCTTTTGTATCCTAGGCACTATTTCCTTTGAGGCACAGAAGACTCTCAGCCTAATACAGTCCCATCTGTTTGTCTCTGCTTCCACTTGTTGGAAGAGTGCTGTTTTCTCCTTAAAGATGCCTTTAGTCTCAATGTCATGGAGTGTTTTACCTACATGTTGTTCTATATACCTTGTGGTTCAGACATGATATCAAGTTCTTTAATCCATTTAAATTTGACCTTTCTGCATGATGTTAGTTCGGACTCCGAGTTCGCTCTTTGGCAAGTGACTAACCAGGTGTGCCAACACCACTTGTTGAAGAGGATTTCCTTGCTCTATTTTTTTAATTTCTTGCCCCTTTATCAAATGTTAGCTGATTGTATGCCTGGGGAACAGTCTCTGAAAATTCAAGTCTATTCCACTGATCTGAGGATGTCTTTCTTCCAAAACTCCCAAGGAACTAAAAATGAATGCCCATTTTCGCTATGTAATTTCCCATCTAGGGCTGGAGCTATAGGATATAGTGCAGGGCAAAACATGCTTTACAGGTGACCATTCTGGTTTCAATCTCAGGCATCCGATAGGGTACCTGAGGCAACCAGGAGTAATTATGTCATGCGGACCAGGAGGAAAATTAGAACATTGCCATGTGGGGTCCCTAAATAAAAAGTTTTATAAAGGTACCCTTATGGTTTATTGCTCTAAAACATTAGTGACTTTATTTTTCTTCTTTAATTTTTTATGAACTCTCAGTGATCATTCCAGCAATTCCATAATGTGGAACCAACTCAATTGCCTGAGTTCTAACGAGTAAATAAATAATTTATATATATATATAAATATAAGCACATGAATACTTACAGGTTACACTTGTTTTACCCAAACCAAATATCATCCCTGGTTTCTTTGTGTCTGTTCATTGACAACTTGGATTTACCTCAAAACAGAGACTGTCTTACATGTAAACCTGGGTTGGACTGGCTCCAGAGAGCCAGACTTATCTCTCTTTGCTTTGTACTTACTGTGAACTACCCATGGGTGGTCTCTGTACTCAATAAAAATGTCAGTTCTGGCAGGAACTTAAGTCTTATACAAAGTAGAAGAATGCAATTCTACTCAGAGTGAGTAAAATAGACAAAGAAGTATCTCACTCATTTGTGGGATAAAAGGGAAAATAAGATAGTATGACAAGAATATCTAGAGATGGGCCCGGAGTCATAGCACAACGGTGTTTGCCTTGGAAGCAGCCGATCCAGGACCAAAGGTGATTGGTTCGAATCCTGGTGTCCCATATGGTCCCCTGTGCCTGCCAGGAGCTATTTCTGAGCAAACAGCCAGGAGTAACCCCTGAGCACTGCAGGGTGTGGCCCAAAAAAAAAAGAATATCTAGAGATAAAAGAAATGAGAATCAGGAGAACCAGTCATCAGTAAGAAGCTTGATATGAATTGTGTCGCAGCGCACGTATGTTATAGGAGGGACCACTCGGACAGTGACAATGAGAACTGAAACTATAACCCTGGAAAAAAATTGTGCTAAAATGAAACAAATTTGTATCAATATTGCACCCTCATTACCAACATTATAAGCTAGTGTCTCAAATTGAAAATGGAACAGAGAAAGTAGTAAATTTATGGCCAGAAGCAAATTCAAAACAGTGCATATCAATGATAAAAATAGGCATTGCTAAGGCATTGTATGACAGAAACTCAATCGTGGGGGCCTGAGAGATATAATGGAAGTAAAGCACTTGCCTTGCATGCAGAAGGACGGTGGTTTGAATCTTGGCATCCCATATGGTCCCTGAGTCTACTAGGAGCGATTTCTGAGTGTAGAGATAGGAGTAACCCTTAAGCGCTGCCAGGTGTGACCCAAAAACAAAAACCAAAAAAAAAACCCTCAATGATGAACAACATAGTAAGCAAGGTGTCTAAATAAAATACTGGTATTTATTCTATAAAATATAATATTAAAAGATACCTGTTTTTTTTTTTTTTTTTGGTTTTTGGGCCACACCCAGTAATGCTCAGGAGTTACTCCTGGCTATGCGCTCAGAAGTTTCTCCTGGCTTGGGGGACCGTATGGGACACCGGGGGATCGAACTGTGGTCCGTCCAAGGCTAGTGCAGGCAAGGCAGGCACCTTACCTTTAGTGCCACCACCCGGCCCCTGTTTTTTGTTTTTTAAACTGAAACCCAATTACAAACATGTTTATAATCACGGTGCTTAAACAAAGATACTATTACAAGAAAAGAAATTAAAATACCATCTTTGCCAGCATATAAGACGACTAGTTGAATAAGACGACCCCCTAATTTTGCAGTTAAAACATAGGTTTAGGTCTATATTCGCTGTATCCAACAGAATGTTCCTATGCGGCAACTATATGTACCACAGTGAGCCAATCACAACAAGCAAAGATTCAAAGGTTCTACTGTAACAGACTTCCTCTCTGACTCTGGCCCATCTGAGCAGGCTTTTGACAGTGTAGATTTGATTCCAGAATATTGTCTAATTTGCATGTATCAAAAGCCTGCTTGGATTGGCTGAGTTAGAGAGGTGGTCCGAGAAGCCTTGCAGTGATTGGTGCAGGATTGAGTTGGAAAATACGTTTCGTAGTAATATCCAAATGATTTTCGTTTAGCAGCATATTGAGACGTTTTTCAGGATATATTGGCGTATAAGAGGACTCCCGATTTTCGGTTGACTTTTTCCGTTTCAAAAGTCGTCTTATACACCAGCAAATACATCCAGTTCACTTTTTCCTTTCTTCTCCTTTTTCTTATTCTTCTTCTTCCTCTTCTACTTCCTCTTTTTTCTTTCTCCTCCTGTTCATTTCCATCTTCCTCTTTGTTTGTCCTTTTTCTCTTTTCCTTCTTCCTCTTTCTCCTCTTCTTTCTCTTCTTCCACTTTTTTTTTATTTTGGGTCACACCCAGTAATACTCAGGGATTATTCCTGGGTATGCACTCAGAAATCGCCCCGGGCCTTCAGGACTGTATGGGACGACAGGGGATCAAACCGCGGTCCATCGTATGCTATCTCGGGCAAGGCAGATGCCTTACCGCTTGAGCCACTGCTCCGGCCCCTTCCTATTTTCTTTTTATTCTTTTTTCTCTTCTTCTTCCTCCTCTTCCTCTTCTCACATTTCCTCCAACTCTTCCCCTTAATGTTCTTTTCCAGGGCCTCTGGGACTCCAATGATTTCAATGTTGTTTCTGTTGAATTTATCAAAGACTTCTATTTTCATCTGTTCACATTTTGAGTAGTTTATTAATTGTCTGATCATATGCTTTAAGGTTCTTTTCCAATCACTTCTGCTGTGTGGAGTTATTCTGCATCTCATCGTCACTCACTGTGTCCTCAGTTGCTGGTACTCCATTGAAGAGGCTTTTCATTGAGGTTTTCATTTCATCTACTGAGATTTTCAGACGTGTTGTTTCAGTTCTGAGTTATAACATTGTAGTTTGTTCAGCTTGATCTACACTTACTTTGAGTTCCTCCATGTTAAAATTCTAAACTCCTTATTCGTGAGGCAAACTAGGTGCTTGGTACTTTTCAGGTAATCTTAAGTCATGCGTGGCATTGCCCTGCATTGTTTTCCCACTGCAATACTGGTATAGTGGTTTTACTATGTGCTGAGCTAGGGTTTGTGGGTTAGAATATGTGTGTGGCCATGATCCTTTGGATCCACCTTATTGGGTGGGAACCTTACCGGGTTTGGGCCCTGGAGATTGTGTTCGATGGTGCCTTCTTGCTGTCTTGTGCAGAAAAGCAGACAAAAACATAGCTGTTGATGTATGGTACTTTCATTTTGTTTTTTTGTTTGTTTGTTTTGTTTTTATTTTTTGGGGGGCCACACCATTGCTCAGGGGTTACTCCTGGCTGTCTGCTCAGAAATAGCTCCTGGCAGGCACTGGGGACCATATGGGACACCGGGATTCTAACCAACCATATTTGGTCCTGGATTGGCTGCTTGCAAGGCAAACACCGCTGTGCTATCTCTCCAGGCCTGGTAGTTACATTTTGACTTATCTTTGGATGACCCCACTGAATGAAAATTGAACATGCACGTGACCCCTTGCCATGCTGGATATAAAAGGAAAAAAGTTGGACCTTGGCAAGGTAGCTTAGGATAGTGACCAAGCAGAGTCCAGAGATAATAGCATCGAAGAGATGCTGCCTGCTTTCTATCTATTCCTTTCTCTTTCTTCTTTGGACCTAAGCTCTCTATGGACAACTCTGGCTCCTGAATTCCACCCACACTCTGAAATCTGCTGGTGCCGGTGGCAGGCCTCAGATACCAGGAGAAATAAAAAGTACACTTGGATTTCATTTTTCCTCTCCTTCTAGGTTTCAGTGGGTTATTGCTAAATGTTGGCATCCAGGGTGGGCAGAAGGCCCAACCTGGCAGCTGAGCCACCAGGACTCCAGCTGAAATTGTAACCGTGGTCCTGGCAGGTTTGCGCCTCTCGTCCTATGGCCCTGCAGCCCTGGAACTTCGCAATAAGGTATATAAAAATTAAATAAATGAGGGGTTGGATGGGGCTGGAATTATAGCACAGAGAGTAGGAAATTTGCTTTGCACATGCTGACCATTTTGGATACCCAGCAATACATAACAATACATAGCTGGGTAGCTAAAGCATTCAGAGCTCATACACTGCTTTCTCCAACATAAAAGCTTTGCCCTAGAGTCTTTCATTTATGAATGCCTTTTGAATAACCACATTGGGTTAATTAAGCATTTTACAAGTACTTTCATCCTTTAACCCTATCTGGAATCCCCCACCAGTGGGGAGAGTCCAAATTAAAATATCAAATAGAGCGGTTAGTGAGCATTCAATCCATGAGTCTGGAAGCGCTCCAAACACTAAGTTTTTCCTCACTTATATCTATATTCTTTTTTATGCATTTTAGTTTCGTTTGGGGGCCACACCAAGGGGTGCTCCAGATTTACTCAGTAGATAACTCTGCTAAAGGGTTATCTGAGAGCAGCATGTCCTTTTAGCCTAGTTTCTAGGTGGGAGTTTCTCGCTTTGCACAAAGACAATGGTAGGCTATGGTCTCACTTTCTTAAGCTTTTAGTCCTCCTCTTGAGCATGAATCCAGATTAGTCCTGTTGCATCTACTATCAATGGGCCAGAGTTTCAATGATGAATTTTTGCATTTCATGAATATTCATTTAAGTTGATTCTATTGACTTAAATAAGTAACAAGAGTTCTGAGGGTAACAGATCTTTGAACCCTGATGGGCAGATCTGAACTTGTATTTTCTATTTTCAATAGATATCTGCATGGTACCCAGAATTGATTTCCAATGTTTTGTTCTCATACACATTCTACATAAAAATAAGTCATGACAATCTCTATAAGATATATGGCATTTCTAGAAAAATCCAAAGGAGCAAATAATTGACATAATTAATTCAAATTGTAAACACATAGACTGAAAAATACATCAAATCAAATGTTTCATATCAATGAACAGAGCAGTACAGGAATCTATGGCCTTCAGAAGGATCTCTGTAAAATCGAGTGTGTTATTCTAGATTCTCAGTCAAGGAACCTTCCATACACTGCATCCAAGGATAGAGCATGGTCTCATACTCTCTCAAACAATCAGCCACAAACATTTCAGAGGAAATCTGCATAATTCTATCACTATTCTCACTGAATAACATACAAATAAATGAAAGTCTATCAAATTCAATAGATGTTTATTTCTAAGAACATCACAAATTTTTCAAATGCTTTGCATAGTTACTGTGAGTAACTGTGAGGGCTGCAAGTTACCGCCCTCATGATTGACTGTCGGGCATGGGGAATCCTCTTTCTGTTCTCTCTGGGCACAAGTAAGACTTCCTGTTCCTGGACTGAGAAAGGAACTAGGTCCACACAGAGAAATCCTGTAATCCTGTATCTGTGCACAGGTGTGAACTCACAGGTGCATTCTAGTGCATTCTAGAGACGAGATTGGCTCCTGGGATATGAGTGAAGGTTTGCAAGGTGTCTGGATACAGCTTCCCCAGTTTATGGATGTACTGGTCTTAGCAGATTCGTGGACAAAAGTTTGAGTAGATGGGAGCTATAAAACCTGATAATCAGGGGGCCAGAGAGATAGAATAGAGGTAAGGCGTTTGTCTTGCATGCAGAAAGACAGTGGTTCGAAGCCCGGCATCCCACATGGTCCCCCAAGCCTTCCAGGAGCGATTTCTGGGCAGAGAGCCAGGAGTAACCCCTCAGCGCTGCCGGGTGTAACCCCCCCCCAAAAAAATAAACAAACCCCCCAAAAAACAAAAAAACCCTAATAATCATGTAGAATTTTGTAGAATAACTTGCCATTTTCAGGCTACAGTTAGTGTGGTTTTCAACAAGGTTGCCAGGAAGATCAGTCCATAGTAGGCAGCTTTGCACAAATAGTGGGGATTGTTAGTAGGACAGAAGAGACCACACGACAATGATTGCTAGAAATGATCCCTCTAAACAATAATTGGGTACTGAAAGGAGATAAAGTCATAGACAGGATATACATTCAGTAACAATAATATTGTATAACAGTGTTTAAAATGAATAAGAGACAGAAAAAGAGTAAATATATCTTTCCCAGTGGCAGGCAGGGGGTAGGATGGAAGTGAAACTGCCTTCCTGGGGCACCTCTGCCATTCACATGTAGTAGCTGCAGCTTCTCAGTGCTAAGAGCAGGAGATGGGAAGGGAAGGGGCATTGGAAAAAATTGTTTCCTTCAGAGCCCCCAGTACCCACAGAGACCTCTGAAACTATTGTTCCAAGCACTGATGAGTGCTGACTGGTGAATACTGCTCAAGGACTGACTACAGAGAAAAAAAGAAATGGATAAATTGTTGTGATGTCAAACAGCTTCCGGCAGGAGTTTAAAGAGCCAGGTTCCAGCTATTTATAAGCCATCACCTGGCCTGGAAGTGTTCATCTATTCCTATGCAAAACTGAAGAACCAATTTCAAACAAACATAAACATACCCATCTTTGGATTTACTTAGAGCTCAGGATGCAGCCTGAGCTGCATGAAAGCCAGGGGAAATGTACCCAACGAACTGAAAGAAAATAACCATAGTTATAAAAGCTCAGGAGATCATGAGCAATGTTCATCCCTCCATGCTATTTTCAATTTTTTTGTCTAGCAACTGGACATCCTGGACTGAGGAAAAGCTTCCAGGACTCTGCATCTGCTCATCGTGGAATCCTAGAATTTGGGGTCTTGAGCGCCCCTGCTGCCCAGTCCTGTACTGCAGGCAGGATCCTGCCTGGGATCCTAAGCAATATCCTCCTCACAATTCTGTTAGGTCAGAAATGCTGCCACCCTGGGGGAGCTGTGAACCTTGGCACCTGACCTCAGAATACATCTTATTTATTTAACAAGATTTAAACATTTACATCCAATCAGTACATTAACAATAATATTGGTATAAGCTCACCCCTTAGTAAACATGCCCAAGACTTTCTACCAGATTCATGATGCAACCTCTAATTCAACTCCTAATTCTACTCATTCCCTTCAACTACTTCGAAACATCAATTACTATTATAACTTCCATTGCACCCTGTAACTATTGTATATTCCCTTTTTAATTCTATATACCACAATTGGTGAAATCATACATGTTTGAAAATGTTTATGGAAAATGCAGCTTAGATACTGTGAACAGGGCATTCAGTAGGAGCACGAGAGGCCTCCATCCAGAGTCTGTTTGTTGATCCATGCTGGGGCCAGAACCTCTGGGCACATTCGAGCTTTGTGTCTGAGCTTGTACAATTAGTTATACTTAGAATTGGACACATCCTTGAAACTGACAAAATCCTAAACATGTGATACTATAAAAGTGGCCATGACTGGGGCCAGAGACATAGCTCAGAGGCGTTTGCCTTGCAAGCAGCTGACCCAGGACCTAAGGTGGTTGGTTCGAATCCTGGCATCCCAGGTGGTCCCCAGTGCCTGCCAGGAGCTACTTATGAGTAGATAGCCAGGAGTAACCCCTGAGCAATGTCGGGTGGGGCCCAAAAACCAAAAAAAAAAAAAAAAGCGGCCATGACCACAGTCATAAAGTGTCTTCTCCACTCTCTGCTGTCTATTGGCATGTTTCAGCTCAAGAATATGAAGTTACAAATATACACATAGATCAGTGCTCAAGAGACACTCCAGACATCGTTTGCTTACTGTAGCTAATCACTTGAAGCACAATCCGTTTTAATATTCAGCTTTCCCTCATCCCCTAACCCCTTCTTCCTTAAACACATAAGCAGACACCCTGTTTTAATCCCTCTCCCATCCTACCTCATTGGCTGACATAGTCCAGAATCACTTCCTGTAAAATGAATAATCCATTTCCACCTAAATAAACTAAATGTGCAGTCAAAAATATAGTCAAAACAGTTATTCTCAAAGTGGCCCGTGGTTGCTTCCTTGTGTTTGCTTTTCTTACCTGAGATGCTACCTCACCAATGATTTCTACATCCAGAAACTAGGAGGTGACTAGTGCCTTCTACATCTGGGAATTATCTTCCTCATTTACAACTAACATATGAATTTCAACTCAGTGAAATTATTTTCTTCCTAACGCACAAAATATGAAATGTGTGTAGATTTAACTTCGATAATATACTCAGACAATGCTGATAATTCCTGCTAAGGATAGTTACTTTCCATGATACAGATAAACAGAAGAGACTATTCTATTCTTTGGTAGTCTCCCTTCTTGCACTCAGCACAGGGGTGATGACTAATGAAGGAGATCCTGATAAGGAATTAGTTGAAATTATTTTGTCCAATATTTTATTCATTCCTGTTAGTTAAAATTGTATCCTCTCCCTAACTTTTGATACATCCAGGAATCCTAGAAACAATTTTAATATCTTTCCAACTTATTTCATTGTTTAAATTTAGCAATAGATCAAAATGTTGGTAGCACACATGAATACATGTGTGAAGGCCAGAGTAATACCCCCATAGAACTGAGAGCACATACCCACATTTATAAAAGCTTGGAGATCATGAGCCATGTCCATCCCTGGTTGCTATTTCCATTGTGTTTATGTCTAGTAACTGGACATGAGGAAAACCCTCCGTCTTTACTTGCTCATGGTGGTCGCCTGGAATTTTGGGTCCTGAGTGCCTCCTGCTTCACTCTCCTGCACAGCAGGGAGGATCCAGCCTGCATTCCTAAGCAATATAATCCTCACAATCATGTAAGATCAGAAATGATTTGAGTTTGTGGAGCTGTGAGCACTGGGACATTGAGATGTGATATTTGACTTGAGATTACTTTTTATTTATCTAAAATTATCATTTACATCCAATCAGTACAATAGCATTAACCACAGAGTTAGTATAAACTCACCCTAATGTAAATATGCCCAAAGAGTTCTACCAGTTTCTCCATGCAATTCCACTAATCAAATTCCTAATTCTACTCCTTATCCTCTACTACTTCATAATATCAATCACTATTCCAACTTTGATGCATTTCATCCTATAATACTGTATATTCCCTTTTTAGTGTCTATCACACTTGATGAAATCATACATGAGAGACCTTCTCTGTAATGCATTTACTGAACATGACTCATCCAAATTAATTTAGGTTGAAATGAACTGCAAGATATATTCTCTCCCTGTAATATTGGGTTATACATGTATGCCAAATTTTTTCATTCATGTACTTTTGTTAAATATGTGGGTACCACATACCCTTGATACTGCAAAGAGTAATAACAAAGTGCTCATTTATAATTTTTAAATTTTAAATGATTTACTGTAATTTACTGAATTTTAATAAAGTTTCACATATACATATTCTAAAATCATACACCACATAGATTCTAATAGGACCAATTCAATTTACTCTTCCTGTATCCATGGTATGCTGAGCTCTGCCATGTTTATATATTATTGAATTCACATTTCTGACATACTTTCTATGAACTGAATGCAATACTATATTGTTACTTACTTCAGAAATGTATAGATCAATTTAATTGTTTCTAAAAATAGGCAGCTTTACTGTAAGAATGAATTGTTTTATCGAGTTTCTGTACATATTTTTTTGGTTTAGGGGCCACATCCAGTCAGGAATTACTCCTGGCTATGCACTTAGAAATCGCTCCTGGCTTGTGGGGCCCTATGGGATCCTGGGGCATCAAACTGTTTCTGTCCCAGGCTATCACACGCAAGGCAGACACGTTACCGCTTGTGCCACACTGTTCAGTTTCCTCATCTCTACATTTCCTTTTTTTTTGAAACTAGAACCAATCGCCTTTCAGACTATTGAAGAGTTTTCTATACTAACCCCTAGGACTCTTTTTAAAACTATATTGATTGATTGGTTTTGGGCCACACCCAATGACACTCGGGCCACAGCTGGCTTCTGCACTTCAAAAACCGGCCCTCTCAGGTTGGAGGACCATATGGGGTGCGAAAAATCAAACTTGGTCTGTCTGGGGCCAGCTGCAAGCTGCGCAAATGCCCTACCACTGTGCAATCTACCGCTATGCAATCTCCAACCCGCCTGTGTATTCTTCAAAGAGTCTGAACAGGGATTTATAAATCTATGAGCGATTTACATTTCTTCCATAACAGTCACAACACTCATAGTAACAAATAACCCTGTTCTGTTGTTAGGTCAAAGGATGGGTCCCAGACTCATTAGTATCTCAAAGTTGAGATTTTGTGATTCTCAAAACATATACATGAGATTTTGTGCTTCTCAAAAGATATACACAATGAGTGGCTACCTGTAGGAAATGGATCAACTCAAGTGGAAGCCTAATGCCCCAAATACAGGGTATTGGTGATATGGGCCTGACAGCAAACACTGATGCATGCAATAATGGACATATAATTAACTGGAAAACACAGGATGGGGAACTTCCATATGCAAACATTCTGCTTCGAGGGGCAGGCGAGATAGCATGGAGGTAAGGCATTTGCCTTCCATGCAGAAGGATGGTGGTTCAAATCTTGGCATTCCATATGGTCCCCCGTGCCTGCCAGAGATGATTTCTGAGTGTAGAGCCAGGAGGAACACCTGAACGCTGCTGGGTGTGACCCAAAAACAAAAACAAAA
>NW_026060359.1:0-28197 GCF_024139225.1 Suncus etruscus
TCGCCTTCCACAGACCCTTGCTCTTATAGTCCAGAGTCAGGTCCCACCCAATGGTGGGATCAGATACCAACCAATGGTGGAAGCAGAATCAGGTCCTACCCTAGGGTGGGGGCAGAATGCCAGGTCACACCCTAGGGTAGGGCACAATCACCTAATCAGATTAGGGTGAGCAACATAGTAATCCCCCAAAATATTTACATACACAACAATTCCCCCTTTTGTTTTTAGTAAACAAACAATATTGTCTACAATTATTAAAAGAAAAATTAGTCAATAATAAAAGAGCGGCTGTTTGCATAAGCGCATCACAGGAAAATGTAAAGAAAAACTTCTAACCTAAGCACAGGGTGTCTAAAACCAGAAACATGTATCAAGGAATCAACTACAAGCTCCTGAGAAGATAAATCTAAGACGTACATAGATCTTTCGAAGAGACACCAGAAAGGTTGTGTAGCAGGCAAGAAGAAGCACCTTTTCTTTATTTGTTGTTGTTGTAGGTGGTGGTGGTGGTCGTTTTTGGGTCACACCTGGCAGTGCTCAGGAGTTACTCCTGACTCCACGTTCAGAAATCGCTCCTGGCAGATACCGGCATTTGAACCAATGACCTTCTGCATGAAAGGCCAACGCCTCGCCTCCATGCTATCTCTCCAGCTCCATTTTTATTCAAGTTCAGGTAGACCAGAAAGCCCATCTTTGAGGGCATTGAACTAGGCCTTTATTTCGGAAGAAGTGGCACATACACCCTCTGCACAGTGGGGAGCCACTGCAATGATGATCAATAGGTATCTGAACTTAGTCCAAGTTCTTAATCCGGTCTGAAGTCCATAAGATGTCTGAAATTGATGTCGACTATTTATAGATGGGAGCTTAAGTCACAAACCAAAACAAAATGTTTAAGGCAGAGACCCTCCCTGTGTAAATAAACAACTTGAGGGCCCATCCAAAATGGATGGAACCTTCTATAAACCTAGTATTTTGCCTATGATGCGCCCACGCAAAAAACCCTGAGAACAGACAAAAATATCATTTGGGAAATTATAGACAATAATATATAACTCACAAACCTAAAGTCAAGAAAGCAAAACCTTAATGTAATACAACATCGATTCCTAATATTAAAAACTAAAATAAAAAAACATTAATTACGATAGTCAAAAGAAGCGAAGTACCAAACATAACTTCAAAGGATTACAGTTATAGGAAAAACAACAGATGTAATTTCTACAGAGTTCAATACCAATGTGTAAATATGAGGGGTCTGGAACTCCAAAAAGACCGGCAGAAGACACTTGATGGGTCTGGAAAAGCCGGTTGAAGCCTTGTACAGGAGATAACATCAAGCTGAATGAAGAAGGAAGGCCAGTACAGTCATCCATGTGTTGGGGCATCCCCAAGCGTTACATCATTACATCATAAGTTGGTTGGGCTTCTGTATTTCCTTTGGGATCGGTGCAATCTTGGGGTAGCCATTGTAGAAACGGTCAACAATAGCATTTTGTATGTGGATGGAAAACCAGAAATTCAGATAGCACAGTTTAACTGGGATCCAGAGACTGTGGGTCTTGTCCATGGATCTTTTCTCTGGTGTTACATTGTGACACAAATCCCAGGTGGCTTCATTTCCAACAAGTTTGCAGCATATATGGTGTAAAACTCCAACAGTCATGGATTTCTTCTTCCCGCCGAGATCAGGAAGCTTGTAGTTGTGGGTGAAGGAGATGGGTTGCACATGTGAAATCCTGAAAATTAAAATGTTAAGGACTAGGAAGAGAGAAGGAAGGATAAGGAAGACTAATTTGGGGAAGATAAAGTTAGGAAAAAGGAAACTATATACAAAATATGCAGAACAGACAGACACTAAACAAGACATACATACACAGACTTCACAAAAAATATGGCCATAACACTCACTCATACTAAAAAATATTTGTTGGAAAGGATCCAAAATAGAGCAAAAGAGAATTCAGCTGAATCAATTAAAAGCTCCTTAAAATGTAATAGCCGGCAATTGTTTAGATAAATCATTTCAAATTCACAAAAAAAAATTTTTTTTTTATGGTTTTGCCTAGCAGATCTGAAAGAGAATTTCATGCATAATACAAACATGGACAACTCTACTATACGTGTATATCAGTATATATACAAAGTTATTGTATAACAGTAACTTTATGATAATCAATCATAGGCAAGAAGCACTGTGAAGAAAGTCCACCTAAAATTATCATTATGTAAGCGTCTTAAAACCTAAATTGAGGGAAATAAAGCAATGATGTTAAAATAAAAAGAGTGAAAGTCGTTAAATGAGTATACCTAGAAAGAAAAACAACATTAATATGATGAGAAATTTCTCTTTCAGGTGAACCTTGACTAAATTAATTTGTAAAATTTCATGATTAACTGAGACCTAGAGCAATAATGAAATTAAGACATAAATCCATCCTACAAGGAAACACATTGGGGATTCATGATTTTCAATCTATATTCATTGATCATGCCTGTGGAAAGAATCCTAGAGCATTAATAGCAACTGATAAGGAAGTAAAATGATTATCTGGTGTTCATTGTAGATCTCTAAGAAGTATAAAACAGGATGTATGCTGCTGTGGATTTCACCAATGTATTAGGGACTTTTTTGATCTTCTTGTCATCAAAATTTATCCAGTGTTGTTTTGCAGCAATTTTACAGTATGAAGTACAGTGTCCATAGTGAACTTTACCATAATGGTTTGACACCGATGATAAGTTGTATTTCTTAATCTTGCTTTTATTCTCTGAAGTGAATTCCTCTAAATTGAGGTCTTCTAAAGGAAAATCTACGTAAGTATGCAATTTTTTTATTTGTTTGCCATCAAAAGCAAAACGTTTCAAGTGTATTATAAGTACTGGTGGCAGTTTCCATAAGTACGTTTTCTTTGAAAAATCCCTTCTATTTTTGCAACTGTTGCACAGAACTTTGTTGTCATTTCTTAATTCTTCTTCTTTAAAAAATTCAGAGAGGCATTCCTGTAATGTACATTTATCTGTAGATGTAACAGCCAAAGACAAATGAACAAATGTCTCATAAACCTCAGACTTTTGGTGGCAAGTGAGACACTGGAGTATAGATTTGAATTGTCCTTGAAAGAGATCATAAATAATAGATTTATGAGCCTTTTGGTGTTCTGGACTAAATTGTTCATAATTTTCATTTCCCATGAGATGTGTAGTTTTGTCTGTCATTAGATTTACAGTAAGCAAGTCCTGATGTAATCCCTCTATTAGGAACATCAGTAGTTCGTGAGGATCCTGCTGATTGTGTCCAGCAAACTGGTCATTAAGTAAACCAATTGTTACTTTGAAGCTTTCAGGGTTAATATATCTATGAAATCCATTTCCCATGGTTTTGATGAGCCGACCAAATTCTTCGGCTAATTTACCTTCATGCCCCATCGGATTTTTCTTGTTATAATGATCTTGTTTCCTTTTTATAATGATCTTTATAAAAATACTGAGTTAAGTCTGAAATATTATACAAGCATTGCAATATTGAGTTCATGTAGCAAGAGTTTCCTATATTTTGGAGCCCAGTTAAGACAGGTTCCTGTCTTTCCTTTTGCATCTCGGAGTGTAAGGGTTTATCACTACCATCAGTCTCACTCATTGTATGGTGTGTGACAGCTAAATCGTTCCCTGCCCCAGAGACCTTAGTAATATTACTGCTGTTAGTGTCTGAAGTATTCTGTTTTTTCTCTGAAGGGGAGTTTGTAGTCTGAACCTGATCATTTGTGCTAGCCCGATTTCTAACAAGACGTAATGGAACCCAAAATTTCTTGGGAGGGTCATCATTTATAGAAACATAGGCATAACCCCTTCCTCTTAGGAGAAGATAGCCAGCTATCCATTTTTCATCCTCCTTGATCCAAATAGGTTTATGGGTTGTTTCTTGTCTCTGAATATCTTCTTTAAAATGTCTTTCCGCTGCAGTGTAGCTTTCCCCTTGGGGTAAGTTAAAGTAATTTAGTGTGATAAGAGTCAAAGACAGCAAATCCGTTGGTGGTAAACCTCTTTTTCTATTTTTTTGTAATTGAGTTTTTAAGGTTCTGTGAGTCCTTTCTACAATGGCCTGTCCCCTACAATTGTAAGGAATTCCTCTGAGATGTCTTATCTGCCATTCCTTACAAAAAAATTCAAAAGTTTTGCTAACATAGGCTGGCCCATTATCAGTTTTTATAGAATATGGAATACCCATCACAGAGAAACATTGTAAAAGAAAACTACAAGCAGCCTTAGATTTTTGAGAAGACATGGGAATTGCCCACATAAACCGAGAATAAGTGTCCACCACAACATGAAGATAAGGTTTCCTTGGAAATAAATCTGTTTGAGTTATATCCATTTGCCAAAGTTCGTTAGACTGTAAGCCTCTTGGGTTTGCTCCTGCTATGTGAGTCTTTTTTGTTAACGGTGCACATACGTTGCAGTTTTCTACGATTTCTCTAGCTTGCCTCCATGGAATTTGGTAATTCACATGTAAACGGCGAGCATTTGTGTGTAGGGCTGAATGTTCCTCTACAGGTGATTTAAATATAGGCATTGCTAGCAAGTCAGCAGTTTTATTTCCTTGAGCCATAGGTCCTGGAAGACCTGAGTGGGCTCTAATATGTGTGATGAAGATGGGCTCAGTTCGTTTTTGAAGAAGCTGCTGTAATTGTTTAAGTAAGTCCTGTATGATCGGGTTATTAGCATTAAGGGATGCAGTGGCTATCACATGACATAAATTTACCACATACAAAGAATCAGAAACTATATTCATGGCTTCAGATACATTTTCTAATAGGTAAATTAACATTGCTAATTCAACTTTCTGTGCAGATTTATATTTGGTATCTATGGTCATATTAATGTTGTCTCCAGTTATTCCTCCTTTTCCATTTTGGGATCCATCAATGTAAAAAACCTTGGCATTGGGAATAGGGGAATCCCGAACAATTGAAGAAATAACAAACTGAGTTTTCTTTAAAAAGTCCCAAATTTTTCCTGCTGGATAATGGGAGGATATTTCTCCTGTGAAATCTGAGAGGGCCCTTTGTAGAGATTCATTAATTGGCAATATTGACTCAATTTCCTTTTTTGGTACTGGCAAAACTATTATATCTGGATCAAAACCTAGTAAAGATATAGATCTGAGTCTTGCCTTGATAATAATCTCTGAAATCAGTTGTAAGTAGGGGACAACTGAGCGAGGTTGTTTGTTATGTAAATACACCCATTCCAAAGGTCCTGACTGTTGCATCAAGGCCCCTGTGGGGGTTTCTATTGTAGGGAAGATTAACAGTAATACCTTTTCTCCTGGGATGAATCTTGAGAGAAACGATTTTTGTAATCTGCTCAAGAAGATGTCCAATTCATTTTTTGCAGCTGTTGTTAAATTTCTCGGGCTATCTAAAGCAGGATCACCCTCCAACGTTTTAAACAGATTAGATAACTCTGCATTTGGGATTCCTAGTGCAGGGCGGAGCCAATTTACGTCACCTAAAAGTCTCTGAAAATCATTAAGCGTTCTGAGGTTTTCTTTTTTGATAGAAAATTTTTGTGGACGTATAGACGTCCGGTCCAAAATAAAACCCAAATATTGATACGGTGGCATTATCTGTATTTTTTCTAAAGCTATTTTCAGTCCTGATGTTTGTAAACAGTCAGTAACATAAGAGTATAATTCCTGTAAATCTGTTTCGTTGTTCATTGTGAGCAAGATATCATCTGTATAATGAAATATCATGGCTTGAGGAAATTTTTCACGAGCAGGGCTCAAAACCTTATCTACAAAAAACTGACACATGGTTGGGGAATTCAGCATGCCTTGGGGGAGAACAGTCCATTGGAAACGTCTGCAGGGATGGGTATTATTGAGAGAAGGAACTGAGAATGCAAAACGTTTTTTATCATCTGGGTGGATAGGAATATGGTAGAAGCAGTCTTTCAGATCAATTATAATTAGTGGCCATTCCTTTGGAATAACTACAGGTGATGGTAAACCAGTCTGCAATTTGCCCATAGGTATCATGGATAAATTTATAGCTCTAAGATCCATCAAAAGTCTCCATTTACCGGATTTCTTTTTTATAGTGAATATAGGTGAATTCCATTGAGAAAAAGATGGTTCAATATGTCCTAAACTTAGCTGTTCCTCCACTAATTCTGTCAGCACCTTTAATTTATCAGTTTTAAGGGGCCACTGACCTGTCCAAATTGGTTCATCAGATTTCCATTTTATTTTTATTGGTGCTGGTGTTTTTACGGTAGTGGCCCCCACTAAAAATTTTGGGTTTTTAAATCAAAAGAAGGTTCGGGCTCTTCTGGAGCTAATGGGATGTGGAATTCTGCTTTCCACTGTTTGTGTAGGTCACGGCCCCACAGGGATGGTGAAAATGGGCCCACGTGAGGTCTGATTATTGCTTTTTGATTTTCTGGGCCGTAAAATAGTATAGTCCTCGTACTCAACAGACAGGAACTCAGGCCTCCTATTCCTTCTAGGGAATACGGGATTTCCTGAAGAGGCCAATTTTCTGGCCATTCTTTATCAGAAATTACGGTAACCTGAGCACCCGTATCTATCATTCCATCAAAGGGTTTGCCTTCCAAGTGAAGTTTGATCATTGGGTGTTCATCTTTACATTTAGTAACCAGAGCCACGATTGGGTTTTGAGCAGCACCCGGATCTGTGCTTCCAAAACCTCCAATTCTAGTCTTATCTGAAGTCCCAAATTTGACATAAGGCACTATTACTATCTGGGCAATCGCTTCTCCTTTTTTAAAGGTCCATGTAACTGGTACAGTAATAACTACAATGATTTCTCCCATGGAATCTGAGTCAATGACACCAGTGATTACTGATATACCCTTTATGTTGAGGGAACTTCTGCCAAGAATCAAACCCATGGTATCTGGGGGTGGCGGGCCTACAATGCCAGTTTCTAACATGTAAGGGCATGCTCCTGGGTAAATTGTAATGTCCTCTGGGCATAATATGTCTAATCCGGCACTCCCTGAAGTAGAGTGGATTAATTCCCTTATCGTGATGAATTTTCTTGGGCTGGGCTTGGAAGGATTATTGTCTGTGAACTTTGCCCCTGATTTGGAAGGGCCTGGGGGGAGGCCCTGTGGGCGTTTCCCTGCATCTTGTATGTGTGTTCTTGGGGAGCTGAATTTATAAGGAGACGACAATTTCTTTTGATATGTCCCTGTTTTCCACAATGGTAGCAGGTGATTTGCCTCCTGGGGACTGTGTTAAAACCTCTACTTAGGTTATTATTAATGAGGTTTCTGGATCTGCAATCTTTCGCCCAGTGGCGACCCCTTTTGCATTTTGGGCAAAGACCTGGTTTCCGGAAAGTGTTCTGTCCCCGAGGGGAGTAAGACATTGTTCCCTTGGTAACTGGGAAGGTTTGTACTGAGTCTGAGTGGGGTGGGGGTTGGGGTTCCACATAGACATTCCGGCAGGCATAAAGGTAATCATTCAGATCTGACTTTTCATTTAATGTATTCAATACTAATCTACAGGCTGAATTTGCATTATGATAGGCCACAGATTTTACTAGGAAGTTTCTAATCTCCTCATCTTCCACCTGTAACTTCAGAGCATCTTTAATCTTACCTACAAACTCTGCAAATGACTCATAAGGGCCTTGGGTAATTTTTAAAAAGTTTCCTCTACCAATGCTGTTAGAATCAATTTTTTCCCATGCTGACAATGCAATCTCCCTGATTAAATTTAAGATTTCCTTAGGTAAAGCTGCTTGTGTCTGAATATTTGCAAATTGATTTTCTGCCATCAATAATTCATACGATAGAGTAACACCTGCCACTTGCTTTTTCATACCATCCGGACTATATAATTTAGCTTTTACGCCTTCTGAATAGTACATTTCCCATTCAGTTCGCTGTTTAGACGACAGGCATATTTCAGCGATTCTTTTAAAATCATACAAAGTCCAAGATGAGTTATGACTCCAAAGTCTTAATAACTCCACACTGTATGGCGATTTTGGCCCATTTTCTTTACATGATCTTTTAAACCGATCTAATTCTTCCATCTGATAGGGTACATAGTTAGAAACATTTACCCCGTCTATAGGGGATAAGGCCTGATTAGCAAAATTACTCTGAATAGAGCTCTGAGACTGAGCATGTGGTTCATTTTTTGAATCTGCTCTGCTCTGCGATTCAATTTTGTGACTAGAAGGAGGCATACTTCGTGGAGTTAGCACTGGAGGTAGATCATTATCTGAGTCACTACTGTCAAGCAATTCACTAGAATCAGGCTTAACATTCTGAGTTGTTTTTCTTCCAGCAAAAATTTCTATATTGTTGATGGTGGGGCTGGATTCGTCAGCCTGCACCTTGGTCTGAGTTTTCGTCAGATAAATTTCCTTATTATCTATACTGGTTTTAGCCTCACCATTTCTACACTTTCTATTTCCTAAATAGAAATAACAGCAAATAACTATGCTCATAATAATAACGTTAGTCAACACAGAAATTCCACAAACTATGATGGCTAGAGACACTACACTTTTCATTTGAAATATAGACCACAACCATCCAACTGCAGTGATTGTCCTTAGATCAAAACCAATTAGTTTTAAACAAAATGGAATGATCCACTTGTATACTAGAGCACCAATGCGTAAGACTAAGGGTGGTAAAATCCACATGACTAACCACAGAAACCATTTGATGGTCAGCATAGGAAATTTCCAATGAAATATTTCACTTACAGTTCTGAGGGTCCAGGGTTCAGGTCCCTGTTCGGGCGCCAGATGTTGCAAATTAATCATCTGAACTATGGTTTTAGGTGTAGAAAATTAGTGGGTAGTAATATTTTACTCATAGTTGGTAATGGAATAAATTTTAATTAGTTAGTGGTTAAAAAATAAAAATAAAAGGGAAGTAATATAGTTTAGCTCATTTTAACATCTAATTTCTAACCACCTGCATCTTTGTCTTAGTCATTTTCTTTATGATTTAAATGTGTTTTGTTGTCTTTCAAAGTTAATATTTTCAATTGCAAAATGTTTTACTGTGTATTTTAATGTACTTAGCCTGTTTTTAAAATGTATGTTATGCATGTATGCTGAAGTACTTGTGTATAGGAAAAATATAGGAACAGTGAAGTTCCCCCAATATAGTTTAAAAATATAGGAACATGAAAGTTCCGAAATAGTGCTTGGTAAAAAAGCATTAATAGAATTTTAGGTTACAGGTGTAAAGTATATTTTGCAAATGATATGTTTTTGAAAAGGGCTGGTATATTAATTTTCACTTTATTACGTTGGCGCATGAAAATATTTAAAAAAGGGGGAAATGTGGTGTACCCTAAGACCCACCCATTTCTGGGAGGGGTCTGAACCGGATAGTAGGTGTAACTTTACCTGCAAGCCCCTCCCATTCCTGGGAGGGGTTTGGAAAAAGGTAGATAAGGCTGGGACCAAGGGAATTCGGCCGGTTTGGCTCTTTGCCCCTTTTTGCCTTTTGCCGTTTCTCTCTTGGCCCGGCTTGGCTTCCTGGCTTTTGAATCTTTGGGCCGCATGGAGCCCAAAGGGAAGATGGCTAACAGGAGATAAGATGCAGGGCTAGCAAAATATAGCTGAATGCTTAAAAGGTTAACATAGGCCACACACCTGTGGTGGCAAGGGCATGAATAAAGATGATTCTTCCTGATGGCCTGCGTGTGAGTGAGTCTTGATTACGCCGACTACCTGGGCCTGGAACTTGCCAGCTGGATGGGGGATGAAGCCACGTGGCTGGGGCCTAAGCACAAAGGCCTCCATCCACCGCCATCCAGCCCCATCGTTAATTATTTCATGCAACAACACCCAGCAGCATTCAGGGATTACTCCTGGCTCTACACTCATAAATCGCTCCTGGCAAGCTCAGGGGACCCGATGGGATGCCAGCATTTGAATCACCGACCTTCTATATGAAAGGCAAACACCTTACCTCCATGCTATCTATCTCGCCTTACCCCCATGCTATCTATCCGGCCCCCTCCATTACACTCTTGATTTCAATTCAACCTGATCTCATCTGTGCAGTATCAAAATGCATACTGAGAGCTCAGATTCTTCCTCTGTTCCCTGGTTTTTCAGCTTTCAATAGAATCTCAGACTCATGCACAGGCTTCAGTTTGTTTCCCATTATCTTTTTTTTTTTTTTTTTTTTGGTTTTTGGGCCACACCTGGTGACGCTCAGGGGTTACTCCTGGCTATGCGCTCAGAAGTCGCTCCTGGCTTGGCGGACCATATGGGACGCCAGGGGATCGAACTGCGATCCGTCCGAGGCAAGCGCAGGCAAGGCAGGCACCTTACCTTTAGCGCCACCGCCCGGCCCCTTTTTCCCATTATCTAACCCCAGAAAATACTCTTCTGAGCAGGGCATTGCAAGGTGAAACCTTTGCTGATCTCCTGGCTGGAGGATGGAAACCTGGAGAGGCTGCCAAGAGGCATGTTTGCAGGTGAGTGTGGGATGTTGTTCTTGGGAGCAAGTCATGGATTGGGAGTGGAATATTGTGGGCCTGTGTGAAATGGGGGCCCTGAACTGGGGCGTCATGCTCCCAGATCATTGGTGCTGTCCTTCTCCCATTCATTGCCCTTAATGCTAAGCCCAAAAACTAATAAAAGATATTGAATATGGAGTTTATTAATGTTACAAGTTAGAATAAATATAAGTGGTAAGATAAAACATACTGTTAGGGAAGATGGCGGTGGGGATGCAACAAAAACCATACTGTTAGGTACCAGCACACAGGGAGTGATCCCATATCCGAGAGCAAGGAATAAGTTGTGGGCAAATCTGCATATACCTTCTGATTCCAAAAAAAGAAATTAGAATATTTAAGACTATGAAGCCATATCTTGCTTTATCCACAAAATAAGGAAAGACATGAGAACTGAATTTAGTAAGAGATAGAGCTATGGTCCAGAAAGCCTTCTCAATTCTACTCTGACCAAATTCTTCTTTCAGCAGAACCAAAGCCAGAAATCTACCCATGTTCCTTCTGGTCATGGACTTTCTCCAATCAGAACATCCTCACTCATCACATGAACCCAATTCATCCCTCTTGGATAGTCCCAGGAGCATTGCCCAGAGAGCAAGCTTCATCAGAGAACTCCTTTCCTCGGAATCAGAACCAATGGCAAAAACATTTTAATACTTACAATGACAAAACTAGAAATGACATACTTGAAAGTGAAAAGCACAAAGAAAGTTCCAAACCTATAGATAAAATTTCAACAGCCTCATCTAGATTATGTTACAGTCAAATAGGGAGCTCTAATAAACATGAGATTTCAAATGAGGAAAACAATAACTCCTGGCATACATTAAATCCAGAGCACACAGGTAAAGTATGTCAAGGGTTAGGAATAAAAAGATTTTTAAGAGATAAGAATGTGAGGCCTAGAAAAGATTTTACTCTTGTATCAAATGTGATACACCAGAAGGCACACACAAAAGAGAAGCCTCATGATTTGAGGGAGTGTGGGCAAGGCTTTAGTCACAAGTCGAAACTTTTCACACAGCAGAAGACACACAGTGGAGAGAAGTCCCATGTTTGTGGGGAATGTGGGCGAGGCTGCAGTCATAGGTCAATTCTCATCAGACACCAAATGATACACACAGGAGAGAAGCCCCATGTTTGTAGGGAATGTGGGCGAGGCTTCAGTCGTAGGTCAAGTCTCATCATACACCGGAGGACACACACAGGAGAGAAGCCCCATGTTTGTAGGGAATGTGGGCGAGGCTTCAGTCGTAGGTCAAGTCTCATCATACACTGGAGGACACACACAGGAGAGAAGCCCCATGTTTGTAGGGAATGTGGGCGAGGCTTTAGTCAGAGGTCACATCTCATCAAACACCAAAGGATACACACAGGAGAGAAGCCCCATGTTTGTAGGGAATGTGGGCGAGGCTTTAGTCAGAGGTCAAATCTCATCACACACCAGAGTACACATACAGGAGAGATGCCTCATGTTTGTAGGGAATGTGGGCGAGGCTTCAGTCAGAGGTCACATCTCATCAAACACCAAAGGATACACACAGGAGAGAAGCCCCATGTTTGTAGGGAATGTGGGCGAGGCTTCAGTCGTAGGTCAAGTCTCATCATACACCGGAGGACACACACAGGAGAGAAGCCCCATGCTTGTGGGGAATGTGGGAAAGGCTTCAGTGTTAGGTCAAGTCTCATCAAACACCAGAGGACACATTTAGAGCAGAAGCCCAATGTTTGTATGGAATGTGGGCGAGACTTCAGCCTCAGGTCAAGTCTCAACAGACACCAAAAGATACACACAGGAGAGAAGACACATACAGCGAAGAAGCCCCATGTTTGTGGGGAGTGTGGGCGAGGCTTCAGTCATAGGTCACGTCTCATCACACACCAAAGGATACACACAGGAGAGAAGCCCCATGTTTGTGAGGCGTGTGGGCGAGGCTTCAGTCAGAGGTCAAGTCTCATCAGACACCAAATGGTACACACAGGAGAGAAGCCCCATGCTTGTGGGGAGTGTGGGCGAACCTTCAGGGATAGCTCAAATCTTATCAAACACTGTAGGACACATACAGGGGACAAGCCCCATGTTTGTAGGGAATGTGGGCGAGGCTTCAGTCGTAGGTCAAGTCTCATCACACACCAAAGGAAACACACAGGAGAGAAGCCCCATTTTTGTGGGGAGTGTGGGCGAGGCTTTAGTCAGAGATCAAATCTTGCCAAACACGAGAGGACACACACACAGGAGAGAAGCCCCATGTTTGTGGGGAGTTTGGGCAAGGCTTTAGTGTGAGGTCAAGTCTCATCAAACACCAGAGGGCACATACAGGGGAGAAGCCCCATGTTTGTAGGGAATGTGGGCGAGGTTTTAGTTGGAGGTCACATCTCATTAGACACCAGAGGACACACACAGGAGAGAAGCCCCATGTTTGTGGGGAGTATGGGCGAGGCTTTAGTCAGAGGTCAACTCTCGTCACACACCAGAGGACACATACAGGATAGAAGCCCTAAGTTTGTATGGAATGTGGGCGAGGGTTCAGCCTCAGGTCAAGTCTCAACAGACACCAAAGGATACAGGAGAGAAGCCCCATGTTTGTAGGGAATGTGGGCGAGGTTTTAGTGTGAGGTCATATCTCATTATACACCAGAGGACACACACAGGAGAGAAGCCCCATGTTTGTAGGCAATGTGGGCGAGGTTTTAGTCAGAGGTCAAATCTCATCACACACCAGAGGACACATACAGGAGAGATGCCCCATGTTTGTAGGGAATATTGAGCGAGGCTTCAGCAATAGCACAACTCTTATCAAACACCATGGGACTCACAGGGGAGAACCCCCATGTTTGTAGTGAATGTGGGCCAGGCTTCAGTAATAGGTCAAGTCTCATCACACACCAAAGGATACAGGAGAGAAGCCCCATGTTTGTGGGGAATGTGGGCGAGGCTTCAGAGATAGGTCAAGTCTCATAAAACACCAGAGGTCACATTCAGGGGAAAAGCCCATGTTTGTAGGGGATGTGGGCGAGGCTTCAGTCAGAGGTCATATCTCAACACACTAAAGAATCTGTGTCTGATTAAGTAATTCTGATCAGCATTTTGCATTCTTAATAAATTGATTCCTAGGCTTAGGCAGAATTCTTAGGTTTAAGAGGATTTATTTGAATGAACTATATCTCCTGGTAAATAAAACCTTTTGTATATTTGTGTTTTGCTTTGCAATAACTAAGGCATTCTCCATGACTTACCTTTTTTTTTTTTTTTTGGTTTTTGGGCCACACCCTGTGACGCTCAGGGGTTACTCCTGGCTATGCGCTCAGAAGTTGCTCCTGGCTTCTTGGGGGACCATATGGGACGCCGGGGGATCGAACCGCGGTCCGTCCTAGGCTAGCGCAGCAGGCAAGGCAGGCACCTTACCTCCAGCGCCACCGCCCGGCCCCTTTGACTTACCTTTAACTTAGAAGCTGTATTATATGTGGGAGTTCCTCATCTTGTGCTACACCTGCATCAATGTTTCTTTGGCCCTGTGGTCCAATGCCCTACATTTGGGGCATGAAGTTTCCACTTGAGTTGAGACCATATATCTTATAGTTAATCACTCAGCATATACATCTCAAACTTTAGTTGTACATAGGATTCTTGGAAATCACCATTTAAGCTAACAAGGGAACAAGGCTGTTAACGAGTGGGGTGTGTGGCAGGGAAGAGACATTGAAAAAGCATGCATGTTAAAACCAGAGCCACAGGACATTTTCCTTTCACATCGCTGATCTAGGATGGACCTTGGTTAGATCCCTAGCATTCCATATAGGACCCAAAGCAGGTTTTTTCAAAGCTGCCTATATTCACAAAGGGCATTTGGAAAATAAGCTTGTACTCAGGCATTCAGACCCTGAAAAGCCTTGATTGTCTATCCATGAGACATTTAGGATAAAAGGGCATATAGCATAAAAACGGAGACATGACTTCAGCTGACATTTCTTTTTGGGTTTTTTTTTGGGGGGTCTCATCTGGCAGCTCAGGGGTTACTCCTTCCTCTACGCTCAGAAATCGATCCTGGCAGGCTCGGGGGACCATATGGGGATGCCGGGATTCGAACCACCATCTTCTACGTGCAAGACAAATGCTTTACATCCATGCTAACTCTCTGGCCCCTCAGCTGACATTTTAAAGAACACTCAGATTTATAAACACAGCTTATTAGGGACATGATTCAAGTATTTTTGATTTAGTCTTACAGAACAATTACTCTGAAATCTAACTTTGCTGTTAGCCTATGTGTGTTCATATCAAATGTTAACAAATACTGAATGTAGGCCGGAGAGACAGCATGGAGGTATGGCATTTGCCTTGCATGCTAAAGGAGGGTGGTTTATATCCCAGCATCTCATAAGGTCCCCCGAACCTGTCAGGAGCAATTTCTGAGAGTAGAGCCAGGAGTAACCCCTGAGCACTGCCGGGTGTGACCCAAAAACCAAATAAATAAAATTAAAAAGGAAAGAAAGAAGTCAAGTTCTCAGTGAGTGCTGATGACATGGTTCTATGTTTAAAAATATAAAGAAAATTATGACTTGTCAAAAAATCCAGGGTAGGGACCGGAGAGATAGCACAGTGGTAAGGTGTTTGCCTTAGATGCAGAAGGACGGTGGTTTGAATCCCAGTATCCCATTTGGTCCACGGAGCCTGCCAGGCGTGATTTCTGAGCATGGAGCCAGGAGTAACCCCTGAGTGCTGCCAGGTGTGACCCAAAAAAAAAAAGCAATCCAGAGTAAATATTCCACCTTTCCTTTGAATAAATGGAACAGAGCTCCGCCCCAATTTGAGTTTATGACCTCTATCCCCCACAGCCACTGTACCCACCTTTCAAGAAACCCCAGAAGTTTCCTTAGTATCTGGACTAATCCGTCTGTGACTTGAGGACACACAGGCGAGAAACCACAGACTTCCAGGGACTGTAGTTGAGGCTCCAGTTTGAAGTCAAAATTACAAAGCTTCAGTTAGAGGCGGTTTCATCATACGCAAGTCGAAACGGGAGAAACCCCATGTGTGGGGAGAGTGGACAAGGCTTCGGTGAAATATCAACTCGTCCAACACATGAGAGAAGTTTGCGGACAGTGTAGGCGAGACTTCAATTGCACCATTTATGTCACACACCAGAGGACACACAAAGGGAAGAAGCCCTGTGTCTGGGGAATTGTGGACGAGGCTTCAGTGCGAGTTTACGTCTCACCAGACATCAGAGGATAGACACAAGGATATTTTGTGTATATTGGGCGCCAAATGTCGCAGGAAGTGTTGGCAAGGCTTCAGTGTAAGGTCACATCTCATAAAACTACAGAGGAAACACAATGTGAGAAGCCCCTTGTTTTCAGGACCTGTTTGCGAGTTTCGGTCAGAGGTCAGAAGGAGAGCAGAGGACCCTCCCTTTCCTCAGCATCAGCAATAACCCACCTTGCTAATGTGGCCACAATATTGAGGGTATACACAAACACATTTCTGCAACAACAGTCTCTAGAAAAAGTGTGACTCGGGGGCCGGAGAGATAGCATGGAGGGAAAGTGTTTGCTTGCGTGCAGAAGGTTGGTGGTTCGAATTCCAGCATCCCATGTGGTCCCCTGAACCTGCCAAGAAAGATTTCTGAGCACAGAGCCAGGAGTAATCCCTGAGCACTGCCAGGTGTGACCCTAAAAAAACAAAAAAACGAAAACAAAACAAAAATGTGTGACTCAGAAGCTGAGTCATAAAATGTAATTTTTTTGTTTGGTGTTTTGTTTTGGGGTCACACCCGGCAGCGCTCGGGTTACTCCTGGCTCTATGCTCCGAAATTGCTCCTGGCAGGCTCGGGGGACCCTAAGGGATGCTGGGATTCGAACCTCTGTCTTCTGCATGCAAGACAAATGCCCTACCTCCATGATCACTCTCCTGCCCCCCATAAAATGTATTTTGGCTTCAGATTACCTATCCATGTTATGACCACCGCCTCCCTCCCACTCCTGCTTAGCGGCTTGATCCTCATCCTGCTTCTGAATGAAGCTCAGCAGAGACAACTTAATGAAGAACCGAGTCCTATCTCCAGGTCAGTTCTAGCCATCCACACCCAATGCTGATCCCAGCACCTCCGCCAAAAACTTATTTCCAGTGGGACAGGACTAGATTCTTGGAAGCTATTAAGCAGGATTTGACGTAAGAGGGCACACCCAAGTCTCTCCCGTTCCAATTCAGTCATTTGGTCATAGCAAATGCCATAGAAAACAGAGTGATCCCTCCTACCTTGGAAAGGGCATCGCCAGCTTTTTAGGAACTGTTGCTGCCAGGCGAAGGTGACCAAGAGTCAAGAACAAAGCTGTACACCGCTGTTTTGGGGTGAGCTTAAAGCAGAGATGAGTCAAGGTTTCTGAAATTGGCTCCAGTTGTCTTCAAAGCCACATCTCAGCAGTGTCTGTGGAAGGACTCAATCCCTGTGTGTCCTGTGTCTGAAGACACTTGTAGAAGTTGTCTTCAAGGAGAGATACTACTCAAAGATGCTACCACAAGATAGCATACATGATCCGGGCCGGAGGAATAGCATGGAGTTGGGGCTGGGAAGGTGGCACTAGAGGTAGGCTGTCTGCCTTGCAAGCGCTAGCGTAGGACGAACAGCGGTTCAATCCCCCGGCATCCCATATGGTCCCCCCAAGATAGGGGTGATTTCTGAGTGCATAGCCAGGAGTAACCCCTGAGCGTCAAACAGGTGTGGCCTAAAAAAACAAAACAAAACAAAAAAAAACAAACAAACAAAAAAAATAGCGGCCCGACCGTGAGAAATTGTGAGTGCTGCCCGTGTGTGTCTGTCTCCTGTCCTGTCGCCTGAACCTCTTGGGAGTGGGCCAAAATGAGGCTCCAGAAAACTCGCTCTCCCAGAGGCTCATTCAAGGGCGGGCACACCAAGGAACTGCTTCATAATGTGAAAACCGGCTATAAGCAGTACTTTGCAGAAGTCAGGCCCCCTGTTGGTGACACCAGGCTGGGAAAATCTATGAAACTACACCTGCCCAATGGGGGCTGACTGTGAGAAATTGTGAGTTCTGCCTGTGTGTGTGTCTGTCTCCTGTCCTGTCGCCTGAACCTCTTGGGAGTGGGCCGAAAAGGGGCTCTGTTTCGCTACACGGCCGTGAGCTCTTTCTAAGGAGAGAACGCCATTGAAACAAGAAGGAATAAATTACACTAAGAACTGTGCTGGAGGCTGAACTCTGCTGGAACTCAGATGCCAGCACCCCTATCTGCCTGTCTTCTGTGCTGTGCTCCATTTTTGGCCTGATTTCATCCTCTGTGTGGCTCATCTGCAGATGGCTCGCCTTCCCTGGAGCCTTCCCTGGAGGTGAGTTTACAAGCCCAGAGTGGGTGGATCCAGAGGAGTACGGCTGCTCCGCTTTGCTTCCCAGCTGAGAACATCATTTAGCCAATGAATACAACCACAACATGTAGAAAAACCCACAATACAAGTTCCAGACATAGAGAATGACGATGGCAACTCTGATGACTTGAACATGACCGACCAACTAGTCAGACTTTCAGATGAGGAGTTTAGAGTCGCAATATGGAAGATGTTCAAAGAACTCAAAGAAATAGCATGGAGTTAGGTCGTTTTCCTTGTATGGAGAAGGACGCTGGTTGGAATCCCGGAATTCAATATGTTCCCCCATGCCTGTCAGGAGCAATTTCTGAGCGTAGAGCCTGGAGTAACCCCTGAGCATTGCCAGGTGTGACCCCAAAATAAAACAAACAAAAAACCCAAAAAAGATAGAATAGATTGATCATGGAGAGCACATTGCAGTGCGAGGTCCGAAATAAATCTCTGGTATTTCATGCTTCTCATCCAACATTGCTAGGAGTGGTCCCTTGGTCCACTGAGCATCGCTCGTTTTTCTACCTAAAATCTTTGAAAACATTTAGGAGCCTGGAGGAACAGCAGAGAGATTTTTCATTACCCTGCCTTGAAAGCTGATGGCCATAGATTTATCCCTATAGTTCCGATTTCATAAGTCAAGATCCTGTCAGTCTTGGTATTGTTTGCTTTTTTGTTTTTATTTTGGGTTCCTAATAGGAAATATTCATCACATTTTTGGTTCTGCACCCAAGGATCACTCCTGGGATCATAAGGCATTTCAGGGATAAAAACTGGGCTTTTGCAATCCCCATTTCCCTTGTTTTTATATTATGATTTGTGGAGGTGTGTTTGGATGCCTCTCCCGGGAGAGATCAGGGGTTACTCCAGCTCTGTACTCAGGAATTACTCCTGGCAGTACTATCGAGTGCCAGGAATCATGTCCAGGATTGACATATTAATATCTGGCATGAGTATAAAATGTTTTAAAATCCCCACCTTTTTTTGGGGGTGTCACACCTGGCAGCACTCAGGGGTTACTCCTGGCTCTATGTTTAGAGATCACTCCTGGCAGTCTCAGGGGACCATATCGGATGCTGGGATTCGAACCACTGTTCTTCTGCATACAAGGGAAATGCCTTACTTCCATGCTATCTCTTTGGCCCCGAACCTTGTTGTTTTGGTTATGGTTTTGGTTTTGAGATCACACCCAGCAGCACTCAGGGGTTACTCTTGCATCTATGCTCAGAAATCACTCCTGGGGGCCCGGAGAGATAGCACAGTGTCCCATATGTTCCCCTGTGCCTGCCAGGAGATATTTCTCAGCAGACAGCCAGGAGTAACCCCTGAGCACTGCCGGGTGTGGCCCAAAAACCAAAAAAAAAAAAAAGAAATCGCTCCTGGAAGGCTCAGGGGACCATACAGGATGCTGGGATTTCAACCACCGTCCTTCTGCATACAAGGCAAACGCTCTACCTTTTTGTTATCTCTCTGGCTCTGAGCCTTTTGTTTTTTTTGTTTTTGTTTTTTTTTTTTTTTTTTTTTTTTTTTTGGGGCCACACCCATCGATGCTCAGGGGTTACTCCTGGCTAAGGGTTCAGAAATTGCCCCTGGCTTGGGGGGACCATATGGGACGCCGGGGGATCGAACCACAGTCGCGATCTTTCCTGGGCTAGCGCTTGCAAGGCAGATACCTTACCTCAAGCGCCACCTCGCCGGCCCCGAGCCTTTTGTTTTTAAGACCCATAACTAGAAATACACTGTGGCTCAGTGTGTGAGCACCACCAGAGGGCAGGATATGCATATAAACCAATAACTACTAACGAGATACCTTAGTGCTTTGTCCAGGAAATGGCCTCTGGTAAGCCTGTGTGCGTACTGCAGAGATTGTTTGCCATCACAACCTTAATTTGTGTGCTTGACATGAAGGTAGGCTGTTTGCCTTGCATGCAGAAGGATGGTGGTCGAATCCCGGCATCTCCTATGGTCCCCCGAGTCTGCCAGGAGCGATTTCTGAACATAGAACCAGGAGTAACCCCTAAGAGCTGCCGGGTGTGACCCAAAAACCAAAATCAAAGTTTTGTGTGCTTGAACTCGGCTAAGAATAATGATAGCCCCAGAAGACATCGTGTAATGAATGAAGCTAAGAAAGTGCATACATTCTGGGTTGGAAAGATAGAAAAGTGGTAGCTGTCACTCCATCCCCATCTTTTCTTTTTTTTGTTTTTGTTTTTGTTTTTAGGCCACACCCGACTATGCTCAGGGGTTACTCCTGGCTGTCTGCTCAGAAATAGCTCCTGGCAGGCACGGGGGACCATATGGGACACCGGGTTCGAACCAAACACCTTTGGTCCGGGATCAGCTGCTTGCAAGGCAAACGCCACTGTGCTATCTCTCGGAGCCCTATCCCCATCTTTCTATGTAACTTTACCTGATAGTAAGACTTGCCAATTTCTGGGAGGGGTCTTTGGGAGGTATCAAGAGGTATCAAGGTATCTCAGGGGCAGGAAGAGGATTTTGGAGAATGGAGTGAGGATTCAGCAGGAGAGAGGCAGGGCTGCTGGCAGGAGAGACAAGGTTGAATGCAGGGCTGAGAATGGATCTGCCTTGAAAGGGTATGATAGACCACAGGGCCTGAATAAAGCTGATGTCTCCTGAAACCTGAACACCTGTGAGTCTTTTCCCCGCCGCTCTCCTGAACCTGTATACCCGACGGCTGGAGAGATTTGCAGGTGCATGGTCTGCGCTGGAGGAGAAAGGCCTCTCCATGTATTTCACCAACATCCAACCCCATCCAGGTCTGTTATTGTACAGTAGGGCATTTGCCTTGCACACAATCAAACTAGATGGATAATGGTTCGATTCCCAGCATCCCATATGTTTCCCTGAGCTTACCAGGAGCAATTTCTGAGCAGAGCCAGGAAAAACCCCTGAGTGCCACCACTTGTGATTCAAAATACAAAAACAAAACAAAAAAAATAGCTGGTATTTGGGAGAGTAAGGCCGCAGCTCGTGGTGCTCAGGAGTTATTCATTGGTCTGTGCTAAATTTTAACTCCTGGTATATCTCAGGAAAACAACCATATATGGTGCCCTGGATTCAAATTGGATCCCGTATCTTACCTCATCTATCTCATGTCTCCTGTTTTACTTGTTTAGGACTTAAAGTGTTTAGTTCCATAATCAGAAATACTATGTAGTGTTGGGGCCGGAGAGATAGCATGGAGGTAAGGCATTTGCCTTTCATGCAGGAGGACGGTGGTTCAAATCCTGGCATCTCATCTGGTCCCCTGTGCCTGCCAGGGGCGATTTCTGAGAATACAGCCAGGAGTAACACCTGAGCACTGCCAGGTGTGACCCAAAAACCAAAAATCAAAGAAAAAAAAGAAAAGACAAGACAAGAAAAGAAAAAAAGAAATCGCTCCTGGCAGGCTTGAAGGACCATATGAGATGTCGAGATTTGAACCACCGTCCTTCTGCTTGCAAGGCTAACTCCTTAGCCTATGCTATCTCTCTGGACTCTTGAGAGACAATTTACTTTTTTATTTTTTGTTTTAGGGTCACACCTGGCAGCGCTCAGGTATTACTCCTGGCTATGCGCTCAGAAATCGCTTCTGGCAGGCTCAAGGGACCATATGGGATGCCGGGATTCAAACCACCGTCCTTCTGCTTGCAAGGCAAACTCCTTACCTCCGTGCTATCTCTCCGGCCTCTTGAGAGACATTTTAAACATTTTGCACAGCTCCTGACCTGCTCAGCTCCATTTGGCAGCCGAGAACCACCCCAACAATAACAGGTTGTACATGCTAGCAGAGGTAAGTTGTATCCTCTCATGAACGGTAAAGCCTGATGCCTGCTGTGTGCTTAGGCATTTGGAAGACATTTTAAATGGCCTTTGTTCAGCTCCTTCCTTGTTCAGATGCATCTGGTGGCTGAGATCCATTCCAGCAATAAACGCTTGTGCTCTTCAGCAGAGGAAGACTGTATTGCCCACGAATGCTGGAGCCAGAGGAACTCGGCCTCTCTGCTTTGCTTCGTGGCCATGCTCATCTTTAGTCAATGAACTCCAGTACCACCAATAGAAAACTGCAAATGTGACAATGAGGAAACAATGCAAGACAACACCATGCATAGAAAATGAAGATGGCGGGGCCGGACAAATGGCACAGTGGTAGGGCATTTGCCTTGCATTGCAAAAGAATGGTGGTTCGAATCCCAGCATCCCAAGCCTTCCAGGGGTGATTTCTGAGCATAGAGCCAGGAGCAGCCCCTGAGCATTCCAGGTGTGACCCAAAAAACAAAAAAATAAAGATGGCAGCCCTGATGACTTGAAAAGTGCTATCTATTTAGTCTCTCAGAAAAGGAGTTCAGAGAAGAAATATGGGGATCCTCATAGAAATCAAAGAAAGTATGGATTGAGCTGAACGAATCACAAATAAGAATCAAGAGGATGAGGCTGGAGAAATAGCATGGAGGTAAGGCGTTTGCCTTTTATGCAGAAAGATGGTGGTTCGAATCCCGGCATCCCATATACTCCCCTGAACCTGCTGGGGAGATTTCTGAGCACAGAGCCAGGAGTAATCCCTGAGCGTTGCTTGGTGTGACCCAAAAACAAAAACAAAATAATAAAGAATCAAAAGGGTATGAATATATAAATAAGATAACTTCAAACGGAAATAAACAAGATTGAAAAACAGTAGATAAAATGAAAACCTTGGGAAGTCTCTCTAACAGAGAAACTGAGGACAGAATTAGTGAGCTGGAAAATGAGATGCAACAAAAAAAGATTGGGAATGAACCTTAAAGCAAATAATCAGACAATGGAAAAAAAATCCTCAAAGAATGTGAACAAACAAAAATAGAAATCACACAATTCTAAACATAGATTCTATAAAATATAAAATATCTAGTTGAGGGGCCAGAGAGATAGCATGGAGGTAAGGCATGTGCCTTTCATGCAGAAGGACAGTGGTTCAAATCCTGGCATCCCTTAGGGTCCCCTGAGCCTGCCAGGAGTGACCCCTGCGAGCTGCCGGGTGTGACCCAAAAACAAACAAATCAAAATCTAGTTGAGGTCACTTAGGTCAAATTGTCAATAAATTGATTCCTAGGCTCAATCAGAGAAGTCTCACTTTTTTCTACAATTTTCATTTCAGACTAGAAGAATAATGTCCTTTTTCAAGACTGTGTTTTGTTTTGTTTTGTTTTGTTTTGTTTTTTGCTGCCTGTATAAATTTTCCTCAAGTTTTATGTGTTCTAAGTTTTTTTTTGTTTTTTGGGCCACACCCATTTGACGCTCAGGGGTTACTCCTGGCTATGCGCTCAGAAATTGCCCCTGGCTTGGGGGGACCATATGGGACGCCGGGGGATCGAACTGCGGTCTGTCTTACGCTAGCGCTTGCAAGGCAGACACCTTACCTCTAGCGCCCCCTTCCTGGACCCATGTGTTCTAATTCTTATTTTTTTATTATGTTCCCTGTTATATGTACCAGAACTCATTCAGAACAATGAGTCCTGAGTTGCAAAATAGGATATTGTGGGCCCATGAGCGCTGCCGGGTGTGACCCAAAAACAAAGAAAAATGGCCCGATTCTCCTCAAACCCTTGGAATTAAGGCATGAGACTCCAAATCTCATGGAGACGTTGTATTTCCCCCAATGGGGGCTGAGGTGCTGAACATAGTGGAAAGTGCCTTCCTTTATGACCAGACTAGAGGTTACATTCCAGATTTCAAGGCCCACACAGAGCATTGCGCTCAGACGTGCAGTGTATAGAGATTATGCACACAACAATATCTCTAGAGATAGCAATGATGGGGAATTCACATTTGATCTACCAACAGAATAGGGTTGCTCTTTACTGAGGTGGCCTGGAAGCGAGATTAAAAAAACACTCAACATTCATAAACCAAGTTCAGTCTTCTTGAAGAGCATAGAGATTTAATAAAAATATATCCAGTCAGTAACCTGGAAACCAATTGTTTCTAATTTTAAAAAATAGAAGCAAATAGAGGTGAACTTGTTGGAACAATCCTCTCATTCTAACATTAATGCTGCCTATTTCAGAATCAAATGAAAACAATCTGGATTTTTCTAAGGGCTGGAGAGATAGATCTATTCTTACCTAATTGCAACCTTTTCACCTTTTTACTTTTGTCCTTAAGAAAAACTAAATGAACAAAAATGTTTTTAATTTCATTCCCCATCATGTCAAAGAACAGCACACAAGTAATCAACTATGGGCTATGTTGAAAAGTTTGAATACTGGGGCCGGCGTGGTGGTGCTAGAGGTAAGGTGTCTGCCTTGCCAGCACTAGCCTAGGACGGATCGCGATTCAATCCCCCGTGTCCCATATGGTCCCCCCAAACCACGGGCACTTTCTGAGCACACAGCCAGGAGTAACTCCTGAGCAACACCGGGTGTGGCCCCCCAAAAAAAGAAAAGAAAAGGTTGAATACAGTGTTCCATATCAGGACCTCCTTCATTAGTGCTCACCCCTGTGTTGAGCGCCAGAAGGGACACGACCACGGAATAGTCTCTTCTGATTCTTTGCATTAGGGAAAATAACTCCTCAGATAGAGGAATTATCAGCATTTTCTGAGTCTATATTATCGGAGTTAAATCTACACACATTTCTACCTTTGTGCATTAGCAAGAAAACTTTTACACTGAGTTGATATTCATGTGTTAGCTGTAAATGAGAAAGAATGTCACATCCCAAGATTTAGGATTCAATGGTCATCTCAGAGTTCTTTGATGTAGAAGTGACTGGTGAGGAAGGATCTCAGGTGAAGAGGGCATTCACAAGGAAGCATCCATGAGCCACTTTGAGAAGTCAGTTTTGATTATATTTTTGACTGTACATTTAGATTATTTTGGAGGGAAATGAACACCATATTAGGGACTGTAATTATGAACTATGTCAGCCTATTTAGTGGTATGGGAGAGGGGCTTAAAACAGGGTGTATGCTTCTGTATTTAAGGAAGAAGGGCTAAGGGAATTAGGGAAAGCTGTATGTTAAATGATGTCATGTGCTTTAGGTGGTTATCTATGGTAAGCAAGACTATGTCTGGAGTGTCTTTTGACCACTGTTCTATGCGCATGCTTGTAAATTCATATTCTTGAGCTGAAACCTGGCAGTAGAGAGCAGAGAGTGGAGAAGACACTTTATGTATAAAAGTGGTCATGGCCACTTTTATAGTATCATATATTTAGGAATTTGTCAGTATCAAGGATGTGAGAAATATTCAGTCTCTGTAATTGTTCACATGCTCTGACTGCATGGCCAGTTTTCAGCATCCAAGCTGAGTTTTCCTTAACAATTTTCAGCTATCTCAAATCTAGGACATCAATCTTTGCGATGAACATACTTAGTTAGAAGAACTCAGGGTGCCAATTTTCTGAGATAGGGGAACTGGATCTTTTTTATCCTGGGCATTGATAAGTCTAGGTTTATACCATATTTCACACAAGTATGATATGATATCAAATATATTATATTAGTCACATCTAATAGAACCTCTGTGTAGCACATTCAAACACAAAATGAAAATACACGTATATACTCCATGGTGAATTTGGGAATTGACAGCGACAAGTTATGGAATTATCTTAATATATTTTCCTCATGGAGAATTTTTTTCAGAAATTTCTAGAAGTCTCTTTATCAGTTGATGTTTTACGATTTTCAATTTGCACAAATTATGTCTTCTACATTTTATGGGAAGTGTGATATCCAGTGGTGCTCAGGGGTTATTTCTGGCTCTGTACTCAGAAATTGCTCTTGGCAGGTGCAGGGATGATATGGGATGCCTGAAATAGAACTCTAGTCTATCCTGCATCATTCGCACGCAAGGAAAACGCCCTACTGCTGTGCAATCTCTCTGGCCTAGACTTCAACATTTTTATTTGTTAAAGAAATGTGAGTTACAAAGTAATAGATAATTGGGTTTTGTGCATAGAAAACTTCATCATTCCCAATATCAGCATCAACTCCCATCACCTCTGTTAGGAATTATAATCCATTATTTTCCCGATGTTTTTTGTTTGTTTGGTTTGGTTTTTGGGTGACATTTGGCAGAGCTCTGGAGTCGCTCCTGATTCTACCTAAGAAATCGCTCTTGGAAGGCTGAGGGGACCATATGAGGTGCCAGGATTAGAAGCAACAGCTTCTGCATGTAAGGCAAACGCCTTACCTCCAGGCTATCTCTCCCACCCCACCCCTGCTTTTTGTTAACTGTTGTCATAAAACAGCATTGCTAGCTTTTTATTAACTCTGTGAGGCCAGCTGAAGGTAAGAAGTGGAAACTCACCGAGGGAGAAGAAATGACTCTATAGGACACTAAGAACATCCACGTGTCTCTGTGGCCCACCAGAGGACACTGAAGTCCACACAATTTTCCCAGAATTCACTTCAAATAAAGGTGGCCCTAACATTATTATGTGAGACAGTGTGACAATCCAGATTGTGTGTTATCTGAGTGTAAAATAAACCTTAGAGAGAGGCACCTATGCTTCATGAGATGGCAGGGCTGCTGATACCTCATGAATCCCTTGTGAAGTTTCTGGATGCAAGTCTAGGGCTCATATATTTCTAATATAATTTTGTATATATTTTTGATTCTCATGGACACATTGGTCTGTTATCAACTGAGCAATGTGCTGAAAAATCACTCCTGGCTGTTGTTGAATACCAAAGGTGGCATGGCGGATCACTCCTGGTTGGCTATATGCAGGCAAGCATCTTTCTATATTCTAACTTATGACTCATGATTTATTTAATTTATATAACTGAAACTAACTACAAACATGACTCATAATTTACTGAAGCATATATTAAATTTATGTCTCAGTTATTTAGTACCAGTAGAAGTATAGATTTTTTCCCCTGGAACATATCTTTCCCTTTATTATTTTTATATTGTAATGTCCACTGGAGCTTCCCAGATTAGAGATGGGAAGAAATATCAGTATGAGGTTGTTGCCCTTTATATTTTCCACTGAAAACCCCAACATTTCCAGTTTTTTAAACTGACCTTGTTTTGAATGTAAGTAAATAAAGGAAGTTCAATTTTGAATTTATTTCTCCATGAAGCAAAATAACAGCACAGAAGGAAATTAAAATGGGCCAGCAGCACAGGGGTATTTCCTAGGCTATTTGTATTGTGGAATTTTTTTTACTTTTGGGGTACTATATGGAATGTTGAGCATTGTACCAGTATTGTTGTCCGAAGACAAACTTACCATCATCTGGACTAACTCTTCAGCTCTTAGTTTATGCATGTTTGCATGGCAGTTATCATCTATTTTGAGGAAAATGAAGCGATTTTTGTTGCCTATACTTCCAGACTGCAAAGTACACCAGAATTTAGGAATTAACACTAGCATTTAATTTTTAATAAATTTCAAAAGAAAAATAAGACCCAAGTACCCTCAACTTCCATATACTAATCCCAGTATGTGCTGGGAAGTAAGAAACCTTCCTTGAGACCTTCCACAAGAGCCATGTGCTGGTGCTGCTAGCCCTTCTGGGAACATCCTAGATTGTGGTTGTGATGAGTATGATCTTCTGATAAAGGGATAGTTGCAGCTAAGATCAGGGCTTCATGAACTCTGATGCACAGCAATTCTTTTACCACCAGTAACACTGGAAATGTGGCGATAACAACTTTCAAAAAGTTTCAGATTTACTATTTCCTCTCTATCAGTAGATCTAAAGCGGCAGAATATCCAGGTAGAAATATGTATGGAGACTAAGGGCTCCCAGACAATACAAGAGGGGATACTTGTCATACCCTTGAATTCAGCTTCAAGAAAATGGTCCTAGAAAATGAATATTTTTCAAATGCAGTTTAAGAAAAGGTAAAGATGATGAGGACATGCAAAATTGATCATTTATGGAACAAAAATGTTTTAATCATTAGGTTTATTTGAAAGTAAGTCCAGATGAACGATGTGGAAGTGAGGGGAACATTTCTACTGAGCCATTATCAGATGCTGATCTATAGAAGAAGTTAACTGAAATACTCAAATATAAGTCATACTCTGGAGATGGGATCTCTCCAGTGGGATGCCAGTAGTGAAATTATCAGCTCAGAGAAGACCTTGAGAGTTAGAGTGCATCATTAGTAGAATAGCACCCTTTTAGCTTTGGGTCTTCTGCAAAGGAGAATCTTCCAAGGGCATTGCAAGTTCAGTCTAGTGTGAAAAATGCACCAGTTGTGAGATGCAGGTCAGGAGGAAGACCATGTTCTCTGATTCTTTGATCAAGGAGGGAGTCACCATGGCAATGATCCAAGACGGTTCCTTGCT